>NW_027252005.1:942916-950416 GCF_044704955.1 Pristiophorus japonicus | reverse complement strand
GGGTCACTAACAAAAGGTCACAGATTTAAAATCATGGACAAAAGATGTAGGCGTGAGATGGGCGTGGTTCCTTTGCCCTTGACCGCAAAATCCGGCCCATTGAATCCCTTACAGAGAGAAAGGCAATTCAGTCACACCGTCCCGTTAAACAGAGTGACATTTTGGAGCAGAGGAAGGGCGGGGGGGGGTCATTCCAAATAACAGAAGAACATAAGAAATAGGAGCAGGAGTCGGCCATTCGGCCCCTCGAGCCTGCTCCGCCATTTAATACAATCATGGCTGATCTGATCATGGACTCAGCTCCACTTCACTGCCCGCCCCCTTATTCCCTTATTTATTTAATGTCCCAGCTTCCACAGCTCTCTGAGGCAGTGAATTCCACAGATGTACAACCCTCTGAGAGAAGAAATTTCTCCTCATCTCAGTTTTAAATGGGCGGTCCCTTATTGTAAGACGACGCCCCCTAGTTTTAGTTTCCCCCATCAGTGGAAACATCCTCTCTGCATCCACCTTGTCAAGCCCCTCATAATCTTATACATCTCGATAAGATCACCTCTCATTCTTCTGAACAATGAGTAGAGGCCCAACCTCCTCAACCTTTCCTCATAAGTCAACCCCCTCATCCCCGGAATCAACCGAGTGAACCTTCTCTGAACTGCCTCCAAAGCAAGTATATCCTTTCGTAAATATGGAAACCAAAACTGCACGCAGTACTCCGGGTGTGGCCTCACCAATACCCTGTATAACTGGAGCAAGACTTCCCTGCTTTTATACTCCATCCCCCTTGCAATAAAAGCCAACATTCCATTGGCCTCCCTGATCACTTGCTGTACCTGCATACTAACCTTTTGTGTTTCATGCACAAGGACCCCCAGGTCCCGCTGTACTGCAGCATTTTGCTATTTTTCTCCATTTCAATTATAATTTGCTTTTCTATTATTACTGCCAAAATGGATAACCTCACGCTTTCCCAGATTATACTCCATCTGCCAAATGTTTGCCTACTCACTTAGTCTGTCTTTGTCCCTCTGTAGATTTCTGTGTCCTCCTCACAATTTGCCTTCCTACCCATCTTTGTATCATCAGCTAACCTGGCTAAGTTGGCAGAGGATTCGGTGACGGTAATGCCGTTGAATGCGGAGGGGCGGTGGTTAGACTCTTGCCTGTCGGAGATACTCATTGCCTGGCATGTGTGTGGTGCGAACGTTACTAGTGAACGTGGACTGTGAAAGGATAGGAGAGCAGAGAATCCAGAACCAGGATTAAGCCCGTGGGTTTGATTTTATTGCTTGAGACAGTCAAATTCAATAAAGATTTTTATCAAAGCCTCTTTTAAGAGGATAAAATAAAAGTAATGATAAAGTATGGGAATATTTTAAGCACCTCTCCACAGTGACAAGTCAAATGCACAATGAACACGTGGTTGCAAATTACAATCAGAAACACCAGTTACACAGAGACAGGAGGATCATATACAGAGACCTTTAAAACCAGAGAATATCAATCCTGCACAAAATATTTATAATCTAAAAAATAAATAAATAACATTTCTTTCTGAACCACTTTCATCTCCTCCCCCGCCCCCACCCAAACCCACATCGTTTTCAAAGTTAGATTTGTTTCAATATGTACAAGATTTTGTTTCCATTACTTTAGGAAGCAGAAACACATCGTTTTCTTCGGGGCGGTGTTCAAATAAATAAAGTTTCGAGTCTGTCGGGATGCTGGGGGCAGCCAGTTGAACGATACCTGGTAATAAACCGTGGAGGCTAAATCCCATCTCTTCCGGGCTGGGAATGGGAGAATTGGGAATTGGGAACATCGCAGCAATTGTCAGCACTGTGTTCATTTGAAATATACTAAATTATAAAAGACAACGATGAGAAATTGTTTGTATATTAATGAAATCTGAAGAGGTTCAATTGTGCTGTGCGAGCTGTAGAATTTTCTAACCGAATTATTGATTAACAAAACCTCCCTGTTTCACTTTTTTGACGTTTTTATTTTACACGGATAGGATTACTGTTTAACGTCCTGTTCGAGATTCTCACACATGTTTGTGTTTCCAGTCATTCCTGTTCTGAGCGCAGGTGGGACAGAGTCTGATAGCCACTCAATTCACGATCTGGTCCCACCACCCAACAGTCAGTGACCTGTGCTTAGATAGATAGACAGGGAACCCGAGACAGAGAGAGAGAGGCAGGGGAACAGAGGGAGAGAGAGAGAGCGAGAGTCAGCGAGAGAGAGAGAGAGTCAGAGAGAGAGAGAGAGACAGAGAGAGAGAGAGTCACAGGGATAGAGAGCGACAGAGAGAGAGAGAGAGAGAAACAAAGAGAGAGAGAGAGAGAGAAACAGAGAGACAGAGAGAGAGAGAGTCACAGGGATACAGAGAGAGAGAGAGAGAGAGACAGAGAGAGAGAGAGTCACAGGGAGAGAGAGAGACAGAGAGAGAGAGAGAGAGAAACAAAGAGAGAGAGAGAGAGAGAAACAGAGAGACAGAGAGAGAGAGAGTCACAGGGATAGAGAGAGAGCGACAGCGAGAGAGAGAGAGAGTCACAGAGATCGAGAGAGAGCGACAGAGAGAGAGAGAGAGAGAGAGTCACAGGGAGAGAGAGAGAGAGTCAGAGAGAGAGAGAGAGAAACAGAGAGAGACAGAGACAGAGAGAAACAGAGAGACAGAAAGAGAGAGAGTCACAGGGATAGAGAGAGAGCGACAGAGAGAGAGAGAGAGAGACACAGAGACACAGAGAGAGAGAGAGACAAACAGAGAGATGAGAAAAATACAAGCGGACAAAGAGAAAGAGAGAAATATACATGGAAAGAAAGAAAATAACCATGAACCAGAGACAGAAGGAGGTTGAGGAGAGAGGGAGAAAAAGAGAGAGGGAGAGAGAGAGTCAGAGGGAGAGGATGGGAAGAGTGTATATAAACCCACAGAGAGAGAGAGAGAGAGTCACAGGGAGAGAGAGAGAGAGACAAACAGAGAGAGACAGAGACAGAGAGAGAAACAGAGAGACAGAAAGAGAGAGAGTCACAGGGATAGAGAGAGAGCGACAGAGAGAGAGAGAGAGAGACACAGAGACACAGAGAGAGAGAGAGACAAACAGAGAGATGAGAAAAATACAAGCGGACAAAGAGAAAGAGAGAAATATACATGGAAAGAAAGAAAATAACTATGAACCAGAGACAGAAGGAGGTTGAGGAGAGAGGGAGAAAAAGAGAGAGAGAGAGAGGGAGAGAGAGAGTCAGAGGGAGAGAGGGACAGAGAGGATGGGAAGAGTGTATATAAACCCACAGAGAGAGAGAAACGCTCAGAGATGCAGGAAACAGCCCCCTCAGTGCAGGCTGTGTTACATGGGGAGATCCCGAGATAATCCTCGACACACACACACTCACACCCACTACCCCGAGCTCCCAGCTTACCCAGGGGTTGCCCGAGGGTGAGAAGCCGGCCGAGCGGGGAGGGGAGGGGAGGGAGGGTTTGAAACGTAGCGACACCACACGCAGACACCGAGAGCAGGAACAGTGGGTGGGGGGAGGAGGGGGGGGTTCCGAGTCACGTCGACAGGCCCAGCTCGGTAGGAGGCGACGCAGCGGGGGGTCGGAGCGGGTCGAGAAAGCGGCGGAGACGCGCCCTGCCGTCGAACCGCAGGGCGAAGGTCCCAGGGGGCCCAGTTGCAGTGGGTGGTGAATGCGATTGTAGACAGAAGCCGGCTGTGTTGACCAATGGTTGTTGCTGGGTGCTGGCCCTCTGCTCGATTCTGCGTCCCTCTTGTTCCAGCTGGAGGTCTCGGTGGTCCGGATGGAGTTGGGGGAGGGGTGTGAGGGGTGTGTGGAGAGGGGGGGGGGGGGGGTGCGCGAATCAGCTCCTGAACCCCAGCCCGCCCTCCGTTGGCTTGGCCCCGGCCCTGGGCGGCAGGGCAGGACCTTCCTCGGGCCGCTGGGAGGGCGAGGGGAGGGGGCCGCGGGCCGAGTGTCGCCACCCCCGCCGGCCGGGGGTCTCGGGGGGCCCCTGCGGCTCGCCTTCGGAGCTGCAGTCGCTCAGGTCGGTGACCTCCAGCTCGGAGTCAGTCTCGGCCTTGACCCAGGCAGCCCCCGCTGAGGCTGTGGCCGGGCCGGCCCGCTCCTTCCCCGGCGAGGGGACGGGGGTCTGGGGCGAGGCCGAGGGGGCCAGGTCGGCCCGCAGGGCCTGGATGACAGGGTAGGAGGGGAAGCCCTTCTGGCTGAGGCACAGGCGGGGGTAGGGGGCCCCGGGCCTCTCACCCCCCTCGGCCGGGGCTGGCGGGGGCAGCAGGGAGATCTGGGCGGGCAGGTGGGCCAGGCCGGCCCCCAGTGAGCCCGGGTAGTAGTGGGGCGGGTACAGGGCCGAGAGCTTGGAGCCCGGCAGGTTGAAGGCGGGCGGCGGATAGGAGGGCAGGGGCCAGGGGTAGTCGGAGAAATGGCTGTTCCGTCCGTAGGAGCCCACCATGGCGGGGGGCTTGGAATAGTAGGGGGTCCCTGCAAAGGAAGGAGTCACAGCCTGAGCAGGGAAAGCATGGGCCTGGTGAGGATTGCACAGTTACACAGTCTATTGCCCATTCCCCCACCCCCCCATGTCTCTATCCCCCCACCTCCCCCGGGTCTCTCGATCCCCCCCCCCCCATGTCTCTCTATCCCCCCCCCGGGTCTCTCTATCCCCCCCCCGGGTCTCTCATCCCCTCCCCCGTTCTCTCTATTCCCCCCCCGTGTCTCTCTATCCCCCCCCGTGTCTCTCTATTCCCCCCCCCGTGTCTCTCTATCCTCCCCCCCGTGTCTCTCTATCCCCCCCCGTGTCTCTCTATCCCCCCCGTGTCTCTCTATCCCTCCCCCCGTGTCTCTCTATCCTCCCCCCATGTCTCTCTATCCTCCCCCCGTGTCTCTCTATCCCCCCCCGTGTCTCTCTATCCCCCCCCGTGTCTCTCTATCCCCCCCCGTGTCTCTCTATCCCCCCCCCCGTGTCTCTCTATCCCCCCCCCGTGTCCCTCTATCCCCCCCCATGTCTCTCTATCCCCCCCCGTGTCTCTCTATCCCCCCCCGTGTCCTCTCTATCCCCCCCCGTGTCTCTCTATCCCCCCCCCGTGTCTCTCTATCCCCCCCCCCTGTCTCTCTATCCCCCCCCGTGTCTCTCTATCCCCCCCCCGTGTCTCTCTATCCCCCCCGTGTCTCTCTATCCCCCCCCGTGTCTCTCTATCCCCCCCCGTGTCTCTCTATCCCCCCCCCGTGTCTCTCTATCCCCCCCCGTGTCTCTCTATCCCCCCCGTGTCTCTCTATCCTCCCCCCGTGTCTCTCTATCCCCCCCGTGTCTCTCTATCCCCCCGCCGTGTCTCTCTATCCCCCCCCGTGTCTCTCTATCCCCCCCCCGTGTCTCTCTATCCCCCCCGTGTCTCTCTATCCCCCCCCCCGTGTCTCTCTATCCCCCCGCCCGTGTCTCTCTATCCCCCCCGTGTCTCTCTATCCCCCCCCCGTGTCTCTCTATCCCCCCCCGTGTCTCTCTATCCCCCCCCGTGTCTCTCTATCCCCCCCCCGTGTCTCTCTATCCCCCCCCCCCGTGTCTCTCTATCCCCCCCGTGTCTCTCTATCCCCCCCCCCGTGTCTCTCTATCCCCCCCGTGTCTCTCTATCCCCCCCCCGTGTCTCTCTATCCCCCCCCCGTGTCTCTCTATCCCCCCCCCCGTGTCTCTCTATCCCCCCCCGTGTCTCTCTATCCCCCCCCGTGTCTCTCTATCCCCACCCCGTGTCTCTCTATCCCCCCCGTGTCTCTCTATCCCCACCCCCGTGTCTCTCTATCCCCCCCCCCCGTGTCTCTCTATCCCCCCCCGTGTCTCTCTATCCCCCCCCCGTGTCTCTCTATCCCCACCCCCGTGTCTCTCTATCCCCCCCCCGTGTCTCTCTATCCCCCCCCGTGTCCTCTATCCCCCCCCGTGTCTCTCTATCCCCCCCCCCCGTGTCTCTCTATCCCCCCCCGTGTCTCTCTATCCCCCCCCGTGTCTCTCTATCCCCCCCCCGTGTCTCTCTATCCCCCCCCCGTGTCTCTCTATCCCCCCCCGTGTCTCTCTATCCCCCCCCCCCGTGTCTCTCTATCCCCCCCCGTGTCTCTCTATCCCCCCCCCCCCCGGGTCTCTCTATCCCCCCCCCCCCGTGTCTCTCTATCCCCCCCCCCCGTGTCTCTCTATCCCCCCCGTGTCTCTCTATCCCCCCCCCCCGGGTCTCTCTATCCCCCCCCCGGGTCTCTCTATCCCCCCCCCGTGTCTCTCTATCCCCCCCCCCGTGTCTCTCTATCCCCCCCCCCGTGTCTCTCTATCCCCCCCCGTGTCTCTCTATCCCCCCCCCCCCCGGGTCTCTCTATCCCCCCCCCCCCGTGTCTCTCTATCCCCCCCCGTGTCTCTCTATCCCCCCCCCGTGTCTCTCTATCCCCCCCCGTGTCTCTCTATCCCCCCCCCGGGTCTCTCTATCCCCCCCCCCCCCCCGGGTCTCTCTATCCCCCCCCCCCCGTGTCTCTCTATCCTCCCCCCGTGTCTCTCTATCCCCCCCCCGTGTCTCTCTATCCCCCCCCGTGTCTCTCTATCCCCCCCCGTGTCTCTCTATCCCCCCCCCGTGTCTCTCTATCCCCCCCCCCCGTGTCTCTCTATCCCCCCCCCGTGTCTCTCTATCCCCCCCCCGTGTCTCTCTATCCCCCCCATGTCTCTCTATCCCCCCCCCGTGTCTCTCTATCCCCCCCCCGTGTCTCTCTATCCCCCCCCCGTGTCTCTCTATCCCCCCCCGTGTCTCTCTATCCCCCCCCCGTGTCTCTCTATCTCACCCCCCCGTGTCTCTCTATCCCCCCCCCATGTCTCTCTATCCCCCCCCGTGTCTCTCTATCCCCCCCGTGTCTCTCTATCCCCCCCCGTGTCTCTCTATCCCCCCCGTGTCTCTCTATCCCCCCCCCGTGTCTCTCTATCCCCCCCCGTGTCTCTCTATCCCCCCCCCGTGTCTCTCTATCCCCCCCGTGTCTCTCTATCCCCCCCCCGTGTCTCTCTATCCCCCCCCGTGTCTCTCTATCCCCCCCGTGTCTCTCTATCCCCCCCCCGTGTCTCTCTATCCCCCCCCCGTGTCTCTCTATCCCCCCCCGTGTCTCTCTATCCTCCCCCGTGTCTCTCTATCCCCCCCCGTGTCTCTCTATCCCCCCCCCGTGTCTCTCTATCCCCCCCCCGTGTCTCTCTATCCCCCCCCCGTGTCTCTCTATCCCCCCCCGTGTCTCTCTATCCCCCCCCGTGTCTCTCTATCCCCCCCCCGTGTCTCTCTATCCCCCCCCCGTGTCTCTCTATCCCCCCCCGTGTCTCTCTATCCCCCCCCCGTGTCTCTCTATCCCCCCCCCCCGTGTCTCTCTCTATCCCCCCGCCGTGTCTCTCTATCCCCCCCCCGTCTCTCTCTATCCCCCCCCCGTGTCTCTCTATCCCCCCCCGTGTCTCTCTATCCCCCCCCCCGTGTCTCTCTATCCCCCCCC
>NW_027252005.1:932563-942716 GCF_044704955.1 Pristiophorus japonicus | reverse complement strand
ACCCCGTGTCTCTCTATCCCCCCCCCCCCGTGTCTCTCTATCCCCCCCCCGGTCTCCTATCCCCACCCCGTGTCTCTCTACCCCCGCCCACATGTCTCTCTATCCCCCCCCGTGTCTCTCTATCCCCCCCCGTGTCTCTCTATCCCCCCCCGTGTCTCTCTATCCCCCCCGTGTCTCTCTATCCTCCCCCCGTGTCTCTCTATCCCCCCCCCCGTGTCTCTCTATCCCCCCCCCGTGTCTCTCTATCCCCCCCCGTGTCTCTCTATCCCCCCCCCGTGTCTCTCTATCCCCCCCCGTGTCTCTCTATCCCCCCCCGTGTCTCTCTATCCCCCCCCCGTGTCTCTCTATCACCCCCCGTGTCTCTCTATCCCCCGCTTCCCCCGTGTCTCTCTATCCCCCCCCCGTGTCTCTCTATCCCCCCCCCGTGTCTCTCTATCCCCCCCCGTGTCTCTCTATCCCCCCCGTGTCTCTCTATCCCCCCCCGTGTCTCTCTATCCCCCCCCGTGTCTCTCTATCCCCCCCCCGTGTCTCTCTATCACCCCCGTGTCTCTCTATCCCCCCCCGTGTCTCTCTATCCCCCCCCCGTGTCTCTCTATCCCCCCCGTGTCTCTCTATCCCCCCCGTGTCTCTCTATCCCCCCCCCCGTGTCTCTCTATCCCCCCCGTGTCTCTCTATCCCCCCCCCGTGTCTCTCTATCCCCCCCCCCCGTGTCTCTCTATCCCCCGCTTCCCCCGTGTCTCTCTCCCAGTGTATTCCTGTATTTGCCCCTTTCTGAGAGAGGCAATGAACAGAAATTT
Source organism: Pristiophorus japonicus (assembly GCF_044704955.1). Lineage (NCBI taxonomy): Eukaryota > Metazoa > Chordata > Chondrichthyes > Pristiophoridae > Pristiophorus > Pristiophorus japonicus. The sequence continues at coordinate 941,919 of NW_027252005.1, read as the reverse complement.
TGACCGAACCATAGCTCTATGTCCCTGTCTCTCCCTCCCCCAATTTCTCACCCCCCTCTCTCCCTCCCTTCCCCACTTTGTCTCTGTCTCCCCTGCTCTGCCTTTCTCTCTCCCCCTCTCTCTCCGCACCTCACTCTCTCTCGCTACCTCTCTCTCACTGTCTCTCTCTTTCTCTCCCCCTCTCACTCCCCTCCCCCTCGCACTCTCTCTCACCTCCTCTCTCTGCCTCTCTCTTCCCTCTTGGTTGTCCCCTCTCCCTCCCTCTTTCTATCTCGCTGCTCCTCTCTCACCCACTAGCTCACTATCTCTCTCCCTCCCCTTTCTCCTCCCGCTCCCTCTCTACCCATCCCTCTCTCTCACTCCCTCTCTTCCCCTCTCACTTTCTGACCCCCTCTCTTCCTCCATCTCTCTCTCCTCTCTTTCTCTGTCTCTCACTCTCTCTCTACACCTCTCTTTCCACTCTACCTCCCTCTCATTCTCTATCCGCCCTCGTTTTCTCCGTCACTCTCTCTAGCCCCCTCTCCCTAACCTTCCTCCCTCTCTCCCTCTCTCCCATGCTCTCTCTCTCTCCCTCTCTCTGCCTTGCCCTCTCCCTTTATCATGCTCTCTCTCCTGCTCCCTCTCTCAATCCTTTCTCCCTCCCTCTATCTTTCTCCCCTCTCTCTCTGTCTCCACTCTCTCTCTACACCTTGCTCTCCAATCTATCTCCCTCTCTTTCTCTATCGTTCCTTGTTTCCTGCATCACTCTCTCTAGCTCCCCTTCCTCCCAATCTATCCCCCTATGTCTTTGTCTCTTGCACTCTCCCTTTAACGTCCATTCTCACTTGCTCCCTCTCTCTTTTCCACTTTCTCCCTCCCTCTGTCTCTCCCCCTCTCTCTCTGACCCTCTCCCTCCCCCTTTCTCCCTCTCTCTATTTCTCCCTCCCCCTCTCTCTCCCCTCCCTCCCCCTCTCTCTCCCCTCCCTCCCCCTCGCTCTCTCCCTACCCTCCCCCTCTCTCCCCCTCGCTCTCTCTCCCCCTCTCTCTCTCCACTCCCTCCCACTTTCTCCCCCTCGCTCTCTCTCCCCCTCTCTCCCCCTCTCTCTCTCTATCTCTCCCCCTCCCTCCCCCTCTCTCCCCCTCGCTCTCTCTCCTCCTCTATCCCCCTCTCTCTCTATCTCTCCCCCTCGCTCTCTCTCCCCCCTCTAACTCCCTGCTCTCTATCCCTCTCCCCTTCACGCCCTCTCTCTCTCCCCCTCCCTCTCCCCCTCTTCCCCTGCTCTCTCTCCCCTCCCTCCTCCTCTCTCCCTCCCCCTCCCTCTCTCCCTCTCCCTTCCCCCCTCTCTCTCTCTCTCTCTCACTACCCTCCCTCCCTCTCGCTTTGTACAGTCGCTGCAAATCACACTGACCTGAGCTGAAGAATGTGAGGCCTGTGTCTAATCGCAGTTTCTCAGCATCTGTCGTAGGGACTGGCCGCTCGAACACCGGGTTCCTCAACTCCCGGCCCCCTGGTTCAGGGAGTCTGGGGGGAGTCAGCAAACTTTGGATCACCTTAGTGGGAAAAACAATAGAATTAAACACAGGTTACTCCCGTGGCAGGTACAGCACTGGTTAGATACAGAGTAAAGCTCCCTCTATACTGTCCCATCAAACACTCCCAGGGCAGATACAGCATGGGGTTAGATACAGAGTAAAGCTCCCTCTACACTGTCCCATCAAACACTTCCAGGGCAGGTACAGGGGGTTAGATACAGAGTAAAGCTCCCTCTACACTGTCCCATCAAACACTCCCAGGGCAGGTACAGCACAGGGTTAGATACAGAGTAAAGCTCCCTCTGCACTGTCCCATCAAACACTCCCAGGGCAGGTACAGCATGGGGTTAGATACAGAGTAAAGCTCCCTCTACACTGTCTCATCACACACTCCCAGGGCAGGTACAGGGGGTTAGATACAGAGTAAAGCTCCCTCTACACTGTCCCATCAAACACTCCCAGGGCAGGTACAGCACGGGGTTAGATACAGAGTAAAGCTTCCTCTACACTGTCCCATCAAACACTCCCAGGGCAGGTACAGCATGGGGTGAGATACAGAGTAAAGCTCTCTCTACACTGTCCCATCAAACACTCCCAGGGCAGGTACAGCACGGGGTTAGATACAGAGTAAAGCTCCCTCTACACTGTCCCATCAAACACTCCCAGGGCAGGTACAGGGGGTTAGATACAGAGTAAAGCTCCCTCTACATTGTCCCATCAAACACTCCCAGGGCAGGTACAGGGGGTTAGATACAGAGTAAAGCTCCCTCTACACTGTCCCATCACACACTCCCAGGGCAGGTACAGCATGGGTTAGATACAGAGTAAAGCTCCCTCTACACTATCCCATCAAACACTCCCAGGGCAGGTACAGCACGGGGTTAGATACAGAGTAAAGCTCCCTCTACACTGTCCCATCAAACACTCCCAGGGCAGGTACAGCACGGGGTTAGATACAGAGTAAAGCTCCCTCTACACTGTCCCATCAAACACTCCCAGGGCAGGTACAGCACGGGGTTAGATACAGAGTAAAGCTCCCTCTACACTGCCCCATCAAACACTCCCAGGGCAGGTACAGCACGGGGTTAGATACAGAGTAAAGCTCCCTCTACACTGTCCCATCAAACACTCCCAGGGCAGGTACAGCACGGGGTTAGATACAGAGTAAAGCTCCCTCTACAGTGTCCCTTCACACACTCCCAGGGCAGGTACAGCACGGGGTTAGATACAGAGTAAAGCTCCCTCTACACTGTCCCATCAAACACTCCCAGGGCAGGTACAGCACGGGTTAGATACAGAGTAAAGCTCCCTCTACACTGTCCCATCACACACTCCCAGGGCAGGTACAGCACAGGGTTAGATACAGAGTAAAGCTCCCTCTACACTGTCCCATCACGCACTCCCAGGGCAGGTACAGCACGGGGTTAGATACAGAGTAAAGCTCCCTCTACACTGTCCCATCACACACTCCCAGGGCAGGTACAGCATGGGTTAGATACAGAGTAAAGCTCCCTCTACACTGTCCCATCAAACACTCCCAGGGCAGGTACAGCACGGGGTTAGATACAGAGTAAAGCTCCCTCCACACTGTCCCATCAAACACTCCCAGGGCAGGTACAGCAAGGGTTGGATACAGATTAAAGCTCCCTCCACACTGTCCCATCAAACACTCCCAGGGCAGGTACAGCAAGGGTTAGATACAGATTAAAGCTCCCTCTACACTGTCCCATCAAACAGTCCCAGGGCAGGTACAGCATCGGGTTAGATACAGGGTAAAGCTCCCTCTACACTGCCCCATCAAACACTCCCAGGGCAGGTACAGCACGGGGTTAGATACAGAGTAAAGCTCCCTCTACGCTGTCCCATCAAACACTCCCAGGGCAGGTACAGCACGGGGTTAGATACAGAGTAAAGCTCCCTCTACACTGCCCCATCAAACACTCCCAGGGCAGGTACAGCACGGGGTTAGATACAGAGTAAAGCTCCCTCTACACTGTCCCATCAAACACTCCCAGGGCAGGTACAGCACGGGGTTAGATACAGAGTAAAGCTCCCTCTCCACTGTCCCATCAAACACTCCCAGGGCAGGTACAGAGGGTTAGATACAGAGTAAAGCTCCCTCTACACTGTCCCATCAAACACTCCCAGGGCAGGTACAGCACGGGGTTAGATACAGAGTAAAGCTCCCTCTACACTGTCCCATCAAACACTCCCAGGTCTGTTTCTCTGGACAATTCATCTTGTGTCCTCGACTGACCTCTCGAATGGACATAAAAGATCCCATGGCACTATTTGGAAGAAGCGCAGGGGAGTTCTCACCGGTGTCCTGGGGCCAATAGTTATCCTTCAATCAACATAACAAAAAAAGATTATCTGGGTCATTATCACATTGCTGTGTGTGGGATCTTGCTGTGCACAAATTGGCTGCCGCGTTTCCTATATTACAACAGTGACTACACTCCGAATATACATTGGCTGTAAAGTGCTTTGTGAGGATGTGACAGGCAATGTTATTTGTTTTTTTAATATATAAATATATATATCACGCATCAAATATCTTCTAAATATTCTCTGACGAGGGTCCCAAAACCTGGAGTGGAGTTTTACGGAGGTTGCTATATGGGGGAGGGGTGATTTGGATGAAAACCCATCTTTTCTCTGTTTCCTGCGTTACTATCATGTATGTTTGCTTGGGGTTACTCGCCACTGTCGGAGGTCATTGGGAGGTACGCACGTGTGTGCGGGCCAGGTATATAAATGAAGCCACCATGTAATGCGGGCACTTTGGGCCCCAATAAAGTTGAGCCAGGTTTGCACCTGCTTGAGTTTACAGTATTCAGTCTATCGAGTTATTACATGCATAACATTTGGTGACGAGGTAACTCAAGAACCTTCGCATACAAAATGAGCACCATTGGAATTCTGGAGAGATTTGTGGAGGGAGAGGACTGTGGAGATTTTGTAGCTCGCCTGGACCAGTACTTCGTGGCCAACAAAATGGAGGAACCCACTGATGCAGTTAGGCGCAGGGCAGTCTTCCTCACGGTTTGTGGTCCGAAAATCTATGAACTCATAAAGAATCTTCTCTCGCCTGCAAGTCCAATGGACAAGGATTATGAGGAATTGTGTGCTCTGGTACGTGACCATCTCAAACCAATAGAAGGCATCATCATCTCACTCTATCGAATCTACACGCATGTTCATTCTGAGGGCCAGGATGTGTCGGAATTCGTCGCCAACTTAAGATGTCTTGCTGCGCCATGTAAGTTCGAAGACGCGTCGGGAGACATGCTGCGAGATTTCTTTGTAATAGGAATCAACCACGAGGTGATCCTCCGGGATTTATTGGCTGAGGAGACACTGGATTGGAGCAAGGCCATCGCGATTGCCCAGGCATGCATGACGACGAATGATAATTTAAGGCAGATATCATTGAAGAGTCGGAGCCCCACGGCAAGTACTGTAAACACGATTGTGTCGTCGTCTGGCAGAGCTGCTTATGGCAGGGCCTACTTGGCTGCGTATGCACTGTCGCTGCTCAAAGTCCGCCAATGGGTACGAATCCGATTTCACCCTGTTGGTGTTGTGGGGGCAATCATCGGCATCATCAGTGTTGTTTTAAACAGTACATCTGTAAAGGCTGTTCGAAAGTGGGGCATCTTCAGCGAATGTGTCCACAACTGAGCAAGCGTGCTGCGACTCACCACGTGGATGATGATGAGCAGTCCAGCACGGATCTGGATATGTAACCCGGGATACCCGAGGAGGAAGTGTATGGACTGACAAAGAGCCAACCGATAATGGTTAATGTGCAGCTGAATGGTGTACCGGTATCGATGGAATTGGATACGGGTGCGAGTCAGTCGATAATGAGCCAAAGGACATTCGACAAGCTGTGGGACACTGAGGCTGTGAAGCCTAAGCTGAGTCCAGTCAATGCCAAGTTGCGTACCTACACCAAAGAACTCATAACAGTGATTGGCAGTGCAGTAGTCAAGGTGTCGTATGGTGGTGTGGTTCATGATCTACCGTTACGGATCATTCCAGGAAATGGTCCAATGCTGTTCGGCAGGAATTGGCTCAAAAACATCAAATGGAATTGGAATAATATCAAAGTGTTGTCATCGGTGGATGACACTTCGTGTGCTCAAGTACTGAGCAAGTTTCCCTCGCTGTTTGAACCAGGCATCAGCAATTTCATGGGAGCCAAGGTGCAGATTCACCTGGACTCGGGTGCAAGACCCGTCCATCACAAAGCTCAGGCTGTTCCATACATGATGAGGGAGAAGGTCGACATTGAGCTGGACAGACTCCAACATGAAGGGATCATATCACTGGTCAAATTTAACGAATGGGCCAGTCCCATTGTTCCTGTGTTGAAGAGTGATGGCATTGTCAGGATTTGTGGAGACTACAAGGCTACGATCAACCGATTTTCGAAACAGGATCAGTACCCGTTACCGAAGGCTGATGACCTGTTTGCAACGCAAGCCGGTGGGAAGTTGTTCACTAAACTGGATCTGATGTGGGCCTACATGACACAGGAGCTGGTCGACACGTCGAAGAAACTTACGTGCATCAACACTCAAAAAGGACTGTTTATCTACAACAGGTGTCCTTTTGGAATTCGCTCGGCTGTAGCCATATTTCAGAGGAACATGGAGAGTCTACTGAGTCCGTCCCTAGAACCGTCATGTTTCAAGATGACATTCTGGTCACAGGTTGTGACACTGCTGAACACTTGAACAACCTGGAAGAGGTTCTACATCGTCTGGACAAAGTGGGACTCAGACTGAAACATTCGAAGTGCATCTTCATGGCACCGGAAGTCGAATTTCTGGGGAAGAAAATTGCTGCTGACGGTATCAGGCCTGCGGACTCGAAAACCAAGGCCATCAAAAATGCCCCCAGGCTTCAGAATGTGACGGAGCTGCGTTCGTTCCTAGGTCTTCTCAACTACTTCGGTAATTTCTTACCTAGATTGAGCATTTTATTAGAGCCACTGCACATGTTGCTCAGAAAAGCCGACAACTGGATTTGGGATGTGTCTCAAGATAGAGCTTTTGAGAAAGCTACAAATCTGCTTTGATCTAACAAGCTGCTAGTACATTATGATCCGTGTAAGCATCTAGTATTGGCCTGTGATGCTTCATCATTTGGGGTTGGCTGCGTGCTCCAACAAGCTAATGAGTCGGATAAACTACAACCTGTGGCGTATGCTTCGAAAAGTTTGTCATAGGTGGAAAGTGCCGACAGCATGGTAGAAAAAGAAGCTTTAGCTTGTGTGTATGGGGTTAAAAAGATGCATCAGTACCTGTTTGGTCTTCGTTTTGAACTCGAAATGGATCACAAGCCATTCATTTCATTGTTTTCGGAAAACAAAGGTATCAATACCAAAGCATCATCCTGCATCTAGAGGTGGGCATTGACATTATCTGCCTATGATTATGTCATTCGCCATAGACCTGGCACTGAGAATTGTGCCGATGCACTGAGCCGTCTGCCGTTGCCCACACCGGAGGTGGAGATGCCACAACCTGCAGATCTACTGTTAGTTATGGATGCTTTTGAGAGTGAAGGAACCCCTGTCACTGCTCAACAAGTTAGGACCTGGACCAGACAGGACCCGATTTTATCGGTTGTAAAACGTTGTGTCCTTAGTGGTGATTGGTCTGCTATACCTATTGAAATGTGCGATGAGACCAAACCTTACAACCGTCGCAAAGACAAACTATCCATTCAGTCAGATTGTTTACTGTGGGGTAATCGTGTTGTTATGCCTAAGAAAGGCAGAGAGAAATTTGTACATGATCTACATAGCACTCATCCCGGTATTGTCATGATGAAAGCCATCGCCAGGTCTCACGTATGGTGGCCTGGAATTGACTCTGATCTGGAATCATGTGTGTATCAGTGCAACACTTGCATGCAGCTAAGCAAAGTACCAGCGGAATCTCCGCTGAGTCTGTGGTCGTCGCCATCTAAACCATGGTCCAGGATCCACATCGATTTTGCAGGTCCCTTCCTGGGAAAGATGTTTTTAGTTGTGTTGGATGCATATTCCAAGTGGATAGAGGGTATAATCATGTCATCCAGCACATCCACAGCTACCGTTGAGAGCCTTCGTGTCATGTTTGCTACTCATGGTCTGCCTGACATTGTTGTGAGCGACAACAGTCCTTGCTTCACAAGTCCGGAGTTTCAAGAGTTCATGAAACTCAATGGTATTAAACATGTGAGGTCAGCACCATTCAAACCCACATCCAATGGTCAAGCAGAGCGTGCTGTCCAAACCATCAAGCAGAATATGAAACGAGTAACTCAAGGTTCACTGCAGACTCGCTTGTCACGCATATTGCTTAGTTACAGGACAAGACCCCACGCGCTTACCGGGGTCTCCCCTTCTGAACTATTGATGAAGAGAGGTCTCAAGACCAAGCTCTCTCTTGCCCACCCTGACTTGAACGATCATGTTGAATACAGACATCAAAGTCAGCAGTGGTATCATGATCGTGCTGCTGTGTCACATGACATCTCTGTTCACGATCCTGTGTATGTACTAAATTATGGTCAAGGCCCCAAGTGGGTCGCCGGTATTGTTACGGCCAAGGAGGGTAACCGAGTGTTTATTGTCAGGCTCAAGAATGGGCAAACATTGTCATGTATGTATGCTTGGGGTTACTTGCCACCAGAGGGCGCTACTGTCGGTGGTCGTTGGGCTGTGTGCAGATGTGTGCAGGCCAGGTATATAAAGCAAGCCACCATGTAATGTGGGCACTTTGGGGCCAAATAAAACAGAGCCAGGTTTGAACCTGAGTGAGTTTACAGTATTCAGTCTATCGAGTTATTACATACATAACAGTTACAGCAACAGCAATATTTCGATAGCGCCTTTAACGTAGTAAACCGTCCCAAGCCGCTTCACAGGAGCATTATCAAACAACGTTTTGAAACATAAGTGCTAATTAGCACAGGTGACCTAAAGCTAGGTCAGGGAGGTAGGTTTTAAGGAGTGTCTTGAAGGATGAAAGAGAGGCGGAGAGGTTTAGGGAGGGAGTTCCAGAGCTTGGGGCCCAGGCAGCTGAATGCATGGCCACCGATGGTGGAGCGATTATAATCAGGGATGTTCAGGAGGACAGAGTTAGAGGAGTGCAGACATCTTGGGGGGTTGTAGGGCTGAAGGGATTACAGAGATAGGGAGGGGCGAGGGCCATGGAGGGATTTGAAAACAATGGAAAGTATGAGGTCATGCACTTTGGCAGAAAAAAATCAAAGAGCAAGTTATTGCTTAAATGGAGAAAGATTGTAAAGTGCTGCAGTACAGCGGGACCTGGGGGTCCTTGTGCATGAAACACAAAAGGTTAGTATGCAGGTACAGCAAGTGATCAGGAAGGCCAATGGAATCTTGGCCTTTATTGCAAAGGGGGTAGAGTATAAAAGCAGGGAAGTCTTGCTACAGTTATACAGGGTATTAGTGAGGCCACACCTGGAGTACTGCGTGCAGTTTTGGTTTTCATATTTACGAAAGGATATACTTGCTTTGGAGGCAGTTCAGAGAAGGTTCACTAGGTTGATTCCGGAGATGAGGGGGTTGACTGAAGAGGAACGGTTGAGGAGGTTGGGCCTCTACTCACTAGAATTCAGAAGAATGAGAGGTGATCTTATCAAAACATATGAGATTATCAGGGAGCTTGACAAGGTGGATGCAGAGAGGATTTTTCTACTGATGGCAGATACTTGAAACATAGAAATAGAAACATAGAAAATAGGTGCAGGAGCAGGCCATTCAGCCCTTCGAGCCTGCACCACCATTCAATATGATCATGGTTGATCATGCAACCTCA
>NW_027252005.1:877563-925063 GCF_044704955.1 Pristiophorus japonicus | reverse complement strand
CACGATAATGAAACCATAACCGGGTGGTTTTGGAAAGAAAACAAGCTATTTTCCTGATTGAAGCAGGCCCCGAGGTGTAGGAAACCCTGAAGTATGTGCTTGTTCCCGTCAAGCCAAAGGACACGCCACTGGAGGAGATTCTAACCAGTCCTGAGCCCCCAGAAATTGCTGAAAGTTATCGTTTTGGAACACAAGATCAATTAATTGACGAATGTATGAGTGAGTACATTGTAGCATTAAAGAATCTATCCATCCACTGTCATTTCAGAAACTTTCAGGACCGAACATTGCGTGACCACTTTGTTTGTGGGATGAAAAATGATGCGATCAGAAGGAAGTTGTTGCCAACTCCTGATGTGACTTTTGATTTAGCTTGTCAGTTAGGTCAATGGACATGGTCGACCAATATTCCCGAGAATTTCGTGCCATTTCCAGTCGTCAGATAACCGAGGTGAATCGCCTGCAGGTTAAAAGTAAAAGGCAGTTGGGCCCCAAGGCCTCAGCAATTGGCCAAGGTAACAGAACATTGAAGTCATGCTATCGGTGCCTGGGACAACACATTGCTCAAAGCTGTCCATATATGAAGGCAGTGTTTCTTCTGCAGGAAAACTGGGCATCTTGCGAAGGTACGCCGACTGAAGGGTAAACCAGCTTTCAAGGCTATCTGTAGAAATCTCCAAAGATTACATAGCATGGAAGGGAAACAACAGAACAAGGAGGTTCTGGAGATACACATCATCAGGAGCACGAGGGTATCGAACAGTGATTCAAAAAGTATCGTCATCTAAGTAGATGTTGCAGGAACCAGGCTACCCATGGAAATCGACACTGGTGCATCCGTGAGCATAGTACTGGAATCACTATACCTCGACAAATTGTGTGATTTCCAAGTTAGAGCTGCGAGGCTACTCAGGAGAGCAAATCCCTGTGGTAGGATGTATCACCGTTCCGGTGAAATACAAGGATCAGTTTCAGAGTTTGCCTCTCTTAGTTGTGGTAGGAGACAAGCCTGCCTTACTGGGTAGAAATTGGTTGGGATCACTGAAGCTGGATTGGAGTGAGATTTTTCGTGTTGAGACGAGATTTGCATAGAAGGATGATGTCATCAAGAAGTATCCGAAGGTGTTCTGCGAAACAGGCAGCCCGATCCAAGGCTTCAAGAGGAGTGTCAGGGTACAGAAGGAGGATGCTAGACCAGTTTACTGCAAGCCACATCCTGTACCATATGCACTCAAGGAGAGAGTTGAGCAAGAACTCAAAAGATTAGAAACTGAGAACATTATCTCTAAGGGAGAAGAAGTGTTCTGTTTTTTATATATTGATGAACAGCCAGTCATAATAACATAAGAAATAGGAGCAGGAGTCGGCCACCTAGTCCCTCGAGCCTGCTCCGCCATTCAATAAGATCACGGCTGACCTGATCATGGACTCAGCTCCACTTCCCTGCCCCATAACCCTTTATTCCCTTATCGCTAATAATCTGTCTATCTCCGCCTTAAATATATTCAATGACCCAGCCTCCACAACTCTCTGGGGCAGAGAATTCCACAGATTTACAAACCTCTGAGAGAAGAAATTCCTCCTCATCTCAGTTTTAAATGGGCGACCCCTTATTCTAAGTCTACGTTCCCTAGGTTTTGTTTCCCCTATGAGTGAAAATATTCTCTCTGCATCCACCTTGTCGAGCCCCCTCATTATCTTATATGTTTTGATAAGATCACCTCTAATTCTTCAGTCACAGCTGAAGAGATTGGTAGAGCAACCAAACATGACCCAGTTATGTCAAAGGTATATGATTACATAGCAAATGGATGGTCAAACCAGGTATCAGAGGAAGATATTCATCCATACTTCATTCATAGGAATGAATTATCAGTGGATAAAGATTATATCATATGGGGTGCAAGATTTGTTATTCCAAATAAATTCAGATCCAAATTGTTATGAGATCTTCATGAACAGACCTGGGAATGTGCTTGACCAAGAGTTTTGCACGCAGTTACTTATGGTGGCCAAGTCTAGTTAAAGATATAGAGTACATAGTCAGTCAGTGTCCAAATGTCAATCGGTAAGCAAGAAACCACCATTGCAGCCACGGAAATGGCCTCCCAGTGTGTGGCAAAGGCTACATATCAATTTTGCTGAGCTAGAAGGACAACAATTGTTCAATGCGATTGATAGCCATTCGAAGCTGGTCGAGGTGTTTCCAATGCGGAAAATAACAACAAGTAAAACAACAGACAATTTGCGAAGATTGTTTTATTCATATGGCCTCCCACAATAAATTGTGTCTGATAATGAGCCGCAATTTTGTTCAGGAGAATTTGCACAGTTCACGAGCAGAAATGGTGTGAAACATACCAAGGTTCCACCATATCATCCTGCTTCGAATGGTGCAGCAGAGTGCACTGTACAAATTGAAAACATGCCCTCATCAAGCAAATGTTGAATCCAAATCCAAAGAAATGGCAGATGTCGTTGGACCACAAACTGACTAATTTTCTGATTATTTATTGGAATACTCCTCATACAACTATTAGTAGAACACCAGCAGAGTTGTTTCTCAAATGACAGCCACAAACCAGGTTCTCGTTGTTAAAGCCAAACTTGGCACAGTCCGTAGAAGAGAAATAATGAAGACAGAAAGAGAATCATGGTTGAGGTAGAGTACGAGAGAGAAGTGTGAAATTAAATCAGAAGGTGAGAGTGAAGAACCATCACCATAAATGGTTAAAGTGGTTACCAGGAAGACTAGTGATGATAGTGGTCCTTGCACATATTTGGTCAAGGTGTTTGATCATGTACAGGTTAGGTTTGCTCAAATTGATCATATTTTATCTACAGATGTGGAAGGAGTTGAAAGTTGGAACGATTCAATTATTTCTGATGATTTAGATAGTCTTGTTACAAGTAGAGTACCAGTAGCAAATCCTACATCAGATGTACTAGAAACACGTCCAAGAGAAAGTCAGAATTTAAGTCTGAGTCCGAGACAGGCAGACAAACAGTCTGAAGTTATAGAAAGTTCAAATGTAGATCAAGGGTTGCCCTTGGAGAAAAACTTTTCTCAGGCTCAGCCTAGAATGAGTCTAAGTTCGACACCAAGTTTGGAAAGTTCTGTTCAAGAGTGAAGATATCCTCTTCGAAACAGAAAACAAGTAGTTAAGTTTGATTTATAAATATGGCAAAATAAGTCCATATCTTTTGTCATGTGTATAACCATGCAACTTCATCCTGATGGTGTTATAATTACTTCTTCATTAAGGAGGGAGAAATGTAATATAGAGCTCCATCTAGTGGACTACTGTGGTAATGCAACTGCTGATGTAAATACAATAAAAGTTACATGATGTATGGAGCCATCTTGCCGGATGTGTTGTTAGTGATGTCATAAAGAATATATCCCAGGAGACACAGAGAGACACAGAGGGCCATAAATGTGCCTGCCCTTAGCAGGGATACCTGCACACCCATTCCCTGGGCTATCTACATAAAATCCGATTGTATTAATGGGGGGAGGGGGGGTGTCAGTACCGGAGAGCACGGCTCAGCTTGTCGTAGTTCATGTGTGGCTTGCACTTGCGATTGCCCCACAGCTTGGCCACCTCGTCGGGGTCCTTGATGACGAACTCCCCGTAGTCTCCCTGCCAAGCGATGATGTTCTGATACTCCTCCTTCTGCAGCAATTCCAGGATGAAGTGCCAGAGCTGGATCTGCCGGGATCCAGGACTCGATTCTGGCTTGTAGGCCCAGTCCGGGAAGGCGAAGCCTAGGAAAGAGGGAAGGAAGGGCCAAGCAGTTAGCGAGACTTCCGTCCAAAGAGGATTGATTTCCACCATCCAATAATACTGATTCGCATTGATCCCTGTTCAAATTAAGACCCATAGCAGTTACCAGCACAGAAGAAGGCCATTTGGCCCATCGCACCTGTACTGGCTCTGTGCTGTTCCAATCCCAAACTAATCTCACAGCCCCGCTGTCTCCCCATAGCCCTGTATCAATCTCCAAACTAATCCCACTGCCCCGCTCTTTCCCCATAGCCCTGTATCAATCCCAAACTAATCCCACTGCCCTGCTCTCTCCCCATAGCCCTGTATCAATCCCAAACTAATCCCACTGCCCTGCTCTCTCCCCATAGCTCTGTATCAATCCCAAACTAATTCCACTGCCCCACTCTCTCCCCATAGCCCTGTATCAATCCCAAACTAATCCCACTGCCCTGCTCTCTCCCCATAGCCCTGTATCAATCCCAAACTAATCCCACTGCCCTGCTCTCTCCCCATAGCTCTGTATCAATCCCAAACTAATCCCACTGCCTTGCTCTCTCCCCATAGCTCTGTATCAATCCCAAACTAATTCCACTGCCCCACTCTCTCCCCATAGCCCTGTATCAATCCCCAAACTGATCCCACTGCCCCGCTCTTTCCCCATAGCCCTGTATCAATCCCAAACTAATCCCACTGCCCTGCTCTCTCCCCATAGCCCTGTATCAATCCCAAACTAATCCCACTGCCCTGCTCTCTCCCCATAGCTCTGTATCAATCCCAAACTAATTCCACTGCCCCACTCTCTCCCCATAGCCCTGTATCAATCCCCAAACTAATCCCACTGCCCCACTCTCTCACTTTCTCTGTCACTCTCTCATTTCCCGTTAACCCTCACTCTCTCTCTTTCTTTTTCTCCATCATTCTCTCCTTTTCCATTTTTCTCTCACTCTCACTCTTTCCCCTTCACTCTATCTTCCCCTTTCTCCCACACCTTTTTCTCCTTGTTCTCACACTCTCTCTCTTTCCATTTCTCTCTCCCTTTCCCTTTCTCCCTCACTTTCTGTTTCCCTTTCTCCCTCACTTTCTCTCTCTCTTATACTTTCTCACTCACTCTCCTTCCTTTTCTCCCTCATTCTCTCTTTCCCTTTCCCTCTCTCTCCCTCTCCCTTTCTCCCTCACTCTCTCCCTCTCTTTCTCCTTCGCCCTCACTCTCTCACTCTTTCTCTTTCTCCCTCACTCTATCTTCCCCTTTCTCTCACACCTTATTTTTCTCCTTTCTCTCACTCTCCATTTCTCTCTACCTCTCTCTTTCTCCATTCTTTCTCTCGCTCGCTCCTTCGCTTTCTCTCTCACTCCCTTTCTATTTCCTTTTCTCTCTCTGACTCTCCCTTTCCCTTTCTCTCTCACTCTCTCGCACTTTACCTTTCTCTCTCAAAAATTCATTTTCCCTCTCCGTCTCTCTCACTCTCTCTCTTACCCTCTCTCCCTCATTCTCTCTCTTTCCACTTTTCTCTCGCTCTCTCTCTTTTCCTTTATCCCTCACTCTCTCTCTATTTATAACTCTCTTTCTACCCCTTTCTCCTTCACTCTCTCTCTCTCTCTCTCTCTCTTTCCCTTTCTCCTTCACTCTCTCTTTCCCTTCATCTCGCACTCTCTCTTTCCCTTTCTCTCGTACTCTCTTTCTTTGCCTTGCTCTCTTACTCTTACTTTTCCTTTTTCTTTCACTCTCTCTCCTTCCCTTTTTCTCTCACTTTCTTTCTTTCTCTTTCTCTCTATCTCCATCTTTCCCTTTCTCGCATTGTCTCATTCACGTTCTCGTTCGCTGTCTCTTTCCCTTTCGCTTCACTCTCTCGCTTTCCATCTCTCTCTCTCTTTCTCTCTCTCTTTCCCTTACTCTCTCTCTCTCTTTCCCTTTCTCTCTATCTCACTCATTTTCTCCCACACTCTCTCTTTCTCCTTTCTCTCTCTTTGCCTTGCTCCCTCTCTCTGTCTCTTTTTGCCTTTCTCTCTCACACTCTTGAACATAACATAAGAACATAAGAATTAGGAACAGGAGTAGGCTATCTAGCCCCTCGAGCCTGCTCCGCCATTCAACAAGATCATGGCTGATCTGGCCGTGGACTCAGCTCCACTTACCCGCCCTCTCCCCGTAACCCTTAATTCCCTTATTGGTTAAAAATCTATCTGTGATTTGAATACATTCAATGAGCTAGCCTCAACTGCTTCCTTGGGCAGAGAATTCCACAGATTCACAACCCTCTGGGAGAAGAAATTCCTTCTCAACTCGGTTTTAAATTGGCTCCCCCATTTTAAATTGGCTTTCCCTTTCTCGCTCAGTCTCTCTTTCCCTTTCTCTCTAACTTTCTCTTTCTCGCTCTCACTCTCTGTCCTGCCCTTTCTCCCTGACACTCTTGTTCCCTTTCTCTCTCATTCTCACTCTCTTTTCCTTTCTCTCTCATTCTTTCTCTTTCCCTTTCTCTCTTTCTCGTTCCCTTTCTCCCTCACTCTCTTTCTTTCCTTTCTCCCTCACAGTCACTTTCTAGTTTCTCCCTTTCTCTATTTTTCCATTTCACACTCTCCCTTTCCCTTACTCACTTTTTCCATATTTCCCTTTCTCTCTCTCTTTCTCTTTCCCTTTCTCTCTCTCTTTCTCTCTCTCGCTCAGTCTCTCTTTCCCTTTCTCTCTCTCTCTCTCTCTTTCCCTTTTGCTCTATCTCCATCCTTCCCTATCTCTCATATTCTCTCTTTCCCTTTCTCTCTCTCTCTCTCTATCTCTCTTTCCCTTTCTCTCTCCCACTCTCTCTTTACCTTCCTCTCTCTCTCTCTCTCTGCATTTGGAAAGAGGTGACATGATAGGTCCAAGTCAGCATGGATTTGTGAAAGGGAAATCATGCTTGACAAATCTTCTGGAATTTTTTGAGGATGTTTCCAGTAAAGTGGACAAGGGAGAACCAGTTGATGTGGTATATTTGGACTTTCAGAAGGCTTTCGACAAGGTCTCACACAAGAGATTAATGTGCAAAGTTAAAGCACATGGGATTGGGGGTAGTGTGCTGACATGGATTGAGAACTGGTTGTCAGACAGGAAGCAAAGAGTAGGAGTAAATGGGTACTTTTCAGAATGGCAGGCAGTGACTAGTGGGGTACCGCAAGGTTCTGTGCTGGGGCCCCAGCTGTTTACACTGTACATTAATGATTTAGATGAGGGGATTAAATGTAGTATCTCCAAATTTGCGGATGACACTAAGTTGGGTGGCAGTGTGAGCTGCGAGGAGGATGCTGTGAGGCTGCAGAGCGACTTGGATAGGTTAGGTGAGTGGGCAAATGCATGGCAGATGAAGTATAATGTGGATAAATGTGAGGTTATCCACTTTGGTGGTAAAAACAGAGAGACAGACTATTATCTGAATGGTGACAGATTAGGAAAAGGGGAGGTGCAAAGAGACCTGGGTGTCATGGTACATCAGTCATTGAAGGTTGGCATGCAGGTGCAGCAGGCGGTTAAGAAAGCAAATGGCATGTTGGCCTTCATAGCAAGGGGATTTGAGTACAGGGGCAGGGAGGTGTTGTTACAGTTGTACAGGGCATTGGTGAGGCCACACCTGGAGTATTGTGTACAGTTTTGGTCTCCTAACCTGAGGAAGGACATTCTTGCTATTGAGGGAGTGCAGCGAAGGTTCACCAGACTGATTCCCGGGATGGCGGGACTGACCTATCAAGAAAGACTGGATCAACTGGGCTTGTATTCACTGGAGTTCAGAAGAATGAGAGGGGACCTCATAGAAACATATAAAATTCTGACGGGGTTAGACAGGTTAGATGCAGGAAGAATGTTCCCAATGTTGGGGAAGTCCAGAACCAGAGGTCACAGTCTAAGGATAAGGGGGAAGCCATTTAGGATCGAGATGCGGAGGAACTTCTTCACCCAGAGAGTGCTGAACCTGTGGAATTCTCTACCACAGAAAGTTGTTGAGGCCAATTCACTAAATATATTCAAAAAGGAGTTAGATGAGGTCCTTACTACTAGGGGGATCAAGGGGTATGGCGAGAAAGCAGGAATGGGGTACTGAAGTTGCATGTTCAGCCATGAACTCATTGAATGGCGGTGCAGGCTAAAAGGGCCGAATGGCCTACTCCTGCACCTATTTTCTATGTTTCTATGTTTCTCTCTCTCTCTCTTGCCCTCTCTCTCGCTTTCTCCCTCAGTCTCTCTCTTTTCTTTCTTCCTCACTATCTCCCTTTCCCTTCTCTCTCACACTCTCTTCCGCAATCTCTCTCTCTCACTCACTTTCCCTTTCACGTTCCCTTTCTCATTCTCTCTTTACCTTCCTCTCTCACTCTCTCTCTCTCTTGCCCTCTCTCTCACTCTTCCCCTTTCTCCCTCACTCTCTCATTCTCTTTCTTTTCATTCTCTGTCTTTCTTTCCCTTCCTGCCTCTCTCTTTCCCTTTCTCTCTTGCATTCTCTTCCTCTCTCCCTCACTCTGTCTCTTTCCTTTTCTTCATCAGTTTCTCTTTTTTCCCTTTCTCTCTTTCTCCCTTTCTCTCTCACTCACTGTCTCAATCTCTATCTCTCTCTCTCTCTTTCCATTTCTCCTTCATTCTCTATTTCACTCTCTCTCTCACTCACCTTCCCTTTCTCTCTCTCTCATTCTTCCTTTCCCTTTCTCCCTTATCCTCTCTTTCTCTTTCTCTCTATCTCCGTCGTTCCCTTCCTCACACTCTGTCTCTTTCCCGTTCTCCCTCTCTCTTTCTCTCTCATTAACTCTTTTTTCCCTTTCTCCCCCTCTCTCTCCCTTTCTCTCGCTCTCAATCTTTCCCTTCCTCCCTCACTCTCTTTCTCTTTCCCTTTCTCCCTGACTCTCCCTATTTCCCTTTCAACTTAACTCTCTCTTTCCTTTACTCTCACTCACTTTCTATCCCTTTCTCTCACACTCTCCCTGTCCCTTTCTCTCTCACTTGCTCCATTTCCCATTCTACCTCATTCTCTCTCTCTTTCAATTTGTCTCCCACTTTCTCTCTCTTTCAAACCTTTTCTTCAGTATCACTTTCCCTTTCTCTCTTACTCTCTCTTTCCCATTCTCTTCACTCTCTATCTCTCTCCCTTTCCCTTTCTCTCACCAGCTCTCTTTCTCTCTTTCTCATCTCTCTCTTTCTCCTTTCTCTCTCTCTCTCTCTTTCCCTTTCACTCTCACTCAATTCCTTTCCCTTTCCCCCTCTCTCTCTCTCTCTCACATTCCCTTTCTCTCTCTCTCATTCCCTTTTTTCTCTCTCTCTCCCTTTCCATTCTCCCTCACTCTCTTCATCTTTCTCCCCCACTCTCCCTTTCTCTCTCTCTCCCTCACTCTTTCTAATTTCTCTATCTCTCCCTCTCTCTTTCCCTTTCTCTCTCACCCTTTCTCACACTCTCTCTTTCTGTCTCTCACTCACTCTCTCGTTCTGTCTCTCACTCACTCTCTCTTTTCCTTTCTCTCTCTCTCAGCCCTCTCTTTCCCTTTCTCCCTCACTCTCTCTCTCAATCTTCCTCTGTTTATGTCTTTCTCTCCCTTTCTCTCACTCTCTCTCATTCCCTTTCTCCCTCACGTCTCGCTGTGCCTTTCCCTCGTTACCTTTCTCGCTCAGTCTCTCTCTTTCCCTTTCTGTCTCTCTCTCTATCTCTGTCCTTCCCTTTCTCGCTCAGTCTCTCTCTTTTCCTTTCCCCCTCATGCTTTCTCTTTCCCTTTCTCTCTTTACATTTCTCGCTCACTCTCTCTCTTTCCCTTTATGCCTCTCTCACTTTCCTTCCATTTCTCTCTCAATCTCTCTTTCCATTTCTCTCTTTCACTCTCTTTCTCTTTCCCTTTCTCCCTCACATTCTCTTTCACTTTCCCTTTCTCCCTCACTCTCTCTTTCCATTTCTCGCTCTCTCCTCTTTCTGTCCCTCTCTCTCGCTCCCTTTCTCGCTCTCTCTCTCTCTCTCTTTCCCGTTCTGTCTCTCACTCTCTCTCATTCCCTTTCTTCTTCACTCTCTCTCTCTCTTTTTCCCTTTCTCTTTCTCTCTCACTCCTCTTTCTCTCTCTCCTTTTCCCTTTCTCACCCACCCTCTCTCTATCTTTCCCTTTCTCCCTCACTCTCTCTCTTTACCTTTCCCTCTCACTCTCTCTTTCCCTTTCTATTCACCCTCTTTCCCTCTCTCCCTTTCTCTCTCGCTCTCTCTCTTTCGCTTTCTCCCTCACTCTCTCTTTCCCTTTCTCTCTCTCTCTCTTTCCATTCCTCCCTCACTCTCTCTCTCTCCCTTTCTCTCTCACACTCTTTCCCTTTCTCTCTTTCTCTCTTTCCCTTTCTCTCTCACTCTCCCTCATTCCATTTCTCTCTCACTCTCTCTTTCCCTTTCTCTGCACTTTCTCTTTCTCTCTCTCCCTTTCTATCTCTCTCTCGCTCTCTTTTGCTTTCTCCATCGCGCTCTCTTTCCCTTTCTCTCTCTCTCTTTCCCTTTCTCTATCACTCGCTCCCTTCCTCTCTCATGCATTTTTTCCCTTTCTCTCTATTTCCATCTGTCCATTTCTCTCACTCTAATTCCCTTTCTCACTCACTCTTTCCCTTTCTCTTCACCCTCTTTACCTTTCTCTCTCTTACTCTCTCTTTCACTTTCTCTATCTCTCTCTTTCCTTTTCTCCCTCAATCTCCCTTTCCCTTTCTCCATCACACTCTTTCTATCTATCTCTTTTCCTTTCTCTCTCTCTTTCCCTTTCTCACTCACTCGCTTCCTTTCCCTTTCTCTCTCTCCCTCTCCCTCTCTTTCCCTTACTCCCTTCTTCTCTCTCTTTCTGTTTACCCTTTCTCTCTTTTTTGCTTTCTCTCACTCTTTCATTCCCTTTCTCTCTCACTCTCTCTCTCTTTTCCTTTCTCTCTCATTCTTTCTTTCTGAGTCTCTCACACTCTCTCTTTCCATTTCTCTCTCTCTTTATCTCGCTCTCCTTTTCCTTTTCTCCCTCACTCTCTCTTTCCCTTCCTATCTCTCTCTCTCATTCCCCCTTCTCTCTCTCTCTTGCTCACTTTCTCCCTCACTCTCTCTCTTTCCCTTTCTCTCACTCTCTCTCACCCTTTCTCCCTCACTCTCGTTCCCGTTCTCTCTCATTTTCTCTCCTCCCCTTTCTCTCACTCTCTTTCCCTCTCTCTGCTTTCCCCTTTCTCTTTCTCGTTCAGTGTCTCCCTTCTCCCCTTTGCTCTCATTCTCGAATGTCTTTACCCAGAGAATGGTGAGGATGTGGAACTGGCTACCACAGGGATTGAGGCAAATAGTATGGATGCATTTAAGGGGAGGCTGGTTAAGCATTTGAGGGAGAAGGGAATAGAGGGTTATGTTGATCGATTTAGATGAGGAAATTGGTGTGGATTTATGGAGTCAAAACTGGACTGAAATAACGACATGCGAGCTGCTGTACATATTTTTAAGATGATCTTTTGCACATATAAAACATATAAAATTCTGATGGGACTGGACAAGTTAGATGCAGGAAGAATGTTCCCGATGTTGGGAAAGTCCAGACCCAGGGGACACAGTCTAAGGATAAGGGGTAGGCCAGTTAGGACCGAGATAAGGAGAAACTTCTTCACTCAGAGAGTTGTTAACCTGTGGAATTCCCTGCCACAGAGAGTTGTTGAGGCCAATTCATTGAATATATTCAAGAGGGAGTTATATATGGCCCTTACGGCTAAAGGGATCAAGGAGTATAGGGAGAAAGCAGGAAAGGGGTACTGAGGTGAATGATCAGCCATGATCTTATTGAATGGCCTACTCCTGCACCTATTTTC
Organism: Pristiophorus japonicus; assembly: GCF_044704955.1. Classification (NCBI taxonomy): domain Eukaryota; kingdom Metazoa; phylum Chordata; class Chondrichthyes; family Pristiophoridae; genus Pristiophorus; species Pristiophorus japonicus. Next base: position 913,504 of record NW_027252005.1, on the reverse strand, counting down.
TATGTTTCTGTGTTTTTAATTTGCACTATGGGCAGATAGAGGTTTTTAAATCACCATTCTCGCTGGAGAGGAGCATAAACGCCGGCATGGACTGGCTTTGCCGAATGGCCTGTTTCTGGGACGTATATCCTGTATCATTCAGAACCAATAGTCTCTAATTCTGCCTTTAATTTCCTCTCCCCTCTCCCCTCTCTCTATCTCATTCCTTCGTTTTCACATTCTTTCTCTCTCCCTTTTCACCTTCCCATTCTGACGGGTGCCCGTGGCAGGAAATATAAAAACACAGACGGTTTCATTCAGGACTCTTACCCCTTCCCGAACCCACCCATTCATCGCAGGCAACCCGCAAGCCCGGCTTCAGAAGCGGCCGTTCGGCCCCTCGGCAACCGCCGCCCAAAACTTATTGTGTTTAAAATCCACCACAAGCGTTTTTATTGAAGTTGTCCTTTACTGATTGCAGACTCTTCATACCTGGAGTCCAGAGAGTGGGTAGAGGAGGCGTCAGGAGCAGGTCAGAGACACAGTTACAATCCATTGCAGGAGAGGACAAGCAATCTGCGGGAAATAGTGAGCGAAATCGAGCGATTAATCGGTCAAAATCCGACATTTCTGCGGCAGAAATTCACAAATAATCACTTTTAAATAAAGTCATTTAAATTATTCGAAATCAACCTATTTAACGTGCAAATATATAATGCTATATTAAGTTGTAAAGTTAATATATATACGTATCTGTTACACTGCATTTATAAACATTTAATTCTAAAATAAAAACATATTTATAAAAATTTGACATAGATAAAAACATGTTATACATGTATAACATTAAACATTTTATCGATAAAAGGAAGATATATAAATATTTAAAATGTTATATATAAAAAGAATTGGTATATAATATAAAATATTATATATATAAAATGAATTCATATATAAATGTTATATATATATAATGAATTGATTTATAAATATTATAAATGTTATATATATATATAATGAATTGATTTATAAATATTATAAATGTTATATATATATAAAATGAATTGATTTATAAATATTATAAATGTTATATATATATATAAAATGAATTGATTTATAAATATTCTAAATGTTATATATATAAAATGAATTGATATATAAATACTACAAATTGTATATATATATAGCAATTTCTTTTATATATATAATGTTTTTCTATCTATATATTAATTCATTTTATATACACATATAACATTTTTAATATTTATATAAAAAATGTTATATAAACACAAAGGAATCCATGTAGAAATATTACAAATGTTGTATATAATAAAGAATTGATATTTCAATATAACATTAAAATTAAAACTGTATATAAAACATTCAAAGTATTATAGATATATATATAAAATAATTGATATACAAGTATAAAAATATTATATATATATAAAGAATTGATATCTAAATATTAAAATATTACACATAAAAAGGAAATATATAACTATGAAAAATGGTATATCTATATACAAAGGAATTGATACATAAATATTAAAAATGTTACATAGAAAAATGAATTTACATATAAATATTAAAAATGTTATATATAAACAAAAATGTAAATGTTATATATAAATAAAAATGCTATATGTGTATCAAACTACCATATAAAAACGTTAAAATGTCACCTATAAATGTCTAGATATATTTTATATATAAAATTAAAAATGTATATAACAGTAAAATTGAAAAATGTGCATATAAAGCGTTAAAATATATTTATGTAAAATTAGTGTTTTATACGAAATTAAAAATGTTATATAACATTAAAATTAAAAATGTATATAAAACATTAAAAATGATATATATATATATGTAAAATTAGCGTTCTGTACGAAATTAAAACTGTTATATATATATGTATATAAATTTGTTCTGGAAGAAATTAATGAAGAGGAATTTCCAGTCATTCCCAGCAGGTGTCTGCTCCCCGGGGTTCTGCTCTCAATGAATCTTAAATTCTGTCCCACCGTTTGCTCTCAGATCAGACTGCAGGCTCGCAGTCTCTGCAGCCATCCAGCCCGGACACACACACTCTCTCTCTGCTTCACTGTGTGAAGATAACTTCGGCTCTGCGCCTGCCCAAAACGACTTTCAACGAAACATTAAAGTGCAGAGGGGGCTCACAGCGGGAATAAGACCGTGTGTACTCGCCTAAGCTCTTGTACTGGCAAGGAAAGAGGGCTGAGAAGTATCTTCTGTATTCAGGGGAGGGAATTTGGTTTGAAGCTTCACCTGTCTAAATACCAACACCAAAAAAAAAAACAACCCACCGCCACCGCTTGGTAAAGAACCCTCCCGGGGCTTTTGGGGGAAGAGGGTGCCCTGAATTGGCAAAGACCGATAAAGAGCTTTCTGTGCCCGGTCGCGAACATACTGCGCGGCTCCCTGCACGCACGGCGCGACTGCCTACAGCCTCAAAAAGCACAGACCCACATACAGTTAAACAGTTGGCGAGCGCCAGCCGCGGAAACTAACTGCAAGATCTCAGCCCAGGGCCAATGTACTCGTGTGACAATATCGCCATCCATCATCATTTATTTATTTAGCTTGCAGAGCCCTTTCAACAACCGCCCCGCCGCTCCCCTCCTCCTCCCGTCCTTTATATATATATATTTTTCAAAGTTACTGATCACTGGAGGCCAGAGATAGTTGTAACTCCTTGAATATAACAGATCGTCCAGGCGGAAAAGATCTGGGAGAGGCGGCCGATATCTGAAGGCGAGCGGGCCCCGGAGTGCGGATTTCAATCAAATGCAGCCACAGATCACAACTTAACGCCGGCAGCCAGCGAGAAGTTGTACACTGCGTCAGGGATACCAACAACAACATTTACACAGCGCCTTCAATGTGGAACCCCCCCGACCCCGGCCTCCCGCAAGGCGCTTTACAGTTGCCTAATCAAATGGAATTTGACACCCAGCCACATAAGGATATTGGGGTAGGTGAACACAAGCTTGGTCAAAGGGGTACATAAGGACATAAGAAATAGGAGCAGGAGTCGGCCATTTGGCCCCTCGAGCCTGCTCCGCCATTTAATACGACCAGGGCTGATCCGATCATGGACTCGGGTCCAGTTCCCTGCCCGCTCCCCATAACCCTTCACTCCCTTATCGCTCAAAAATCTGTCTATCTCCACCTTAAATATATTCACTGACCCAGCCTCCACAGCTCTCTGGGGCAGAGAATTCCACAGATTTACAACCCTCTGAGAGAAGAAATTCCTCCTCATCTCAGTTTTAAATGGGCGGCCCCTTATTCTGGCACTGTGTCCCCTAGTTTTAGTTTCACCTATGAATGGAAATATCCTCTCTGCATCCGACTTGTCGATCCCCTCATTATCTTATACGTTTCGATAAGATCGCCTCTCATTCTTCTGAATTCCAATGAGTAGAGGCCCAACCTCCTCAATCTTCCCTCATAAGTCAACCCCCTTATCTCTGGAATCAATCGAGTGAACCTTCTCTGAACTGCCTCCAATGCAAGTATAAGGAGCGTCTTAAAGGAGGGGAGAGAGGTAGAGAGGCGGAGAGGTTTAGGGAGGGAGTTCCAGAGCTTGGGGCCCAGGCAGCTGAAGGCACGGCCACCGGTGGTGGAGCGATTATAATCAGGGATGGTCAGGAGGGCAGAGTTTGAGGAGTACAGACATCTCGGGGGGTTGTGGGGCTGGAGGGGTTTACAGAGATAGGGAGGGGCGAGGGCCATGGAGGGATTTGTAAACAAGGATGAGAACTTTGAAATCGAGGCGTTGCTTAACCGGGAGCCAATGTAGGTCAGTGAGCACAGGGGGTGATGGGTGAGTGGGACTGGGTGCGAGTTAGGACACGGGGCACAGGGGGTGATGGGTGAGTGGGACTGGGTGTGAGTTAGGACACGGGGCACTGGGGGTGATGGGTGAGCAGGACTTGGTGCGAGTTAGGACACGGGGCACAGGGGGTGATGGGTGAGCGGGACTTGGTGCGAGTTAGGACACTGGCTACCGAGTTTTGGATCACCTCCAGTTTACGTTGGGTAGAATGTGGGAGACCAGCCAGGAGTGCGTTTGAATAGTCAAGTCTGGAGGTAACAAAGGCAGGGATGAGGGTTTCAGCAGCGGATGAGCTGAGGCAGGGTGGAGACGGACGATGTTACGGAGGTGGAAATGGGCGGTTTTAGTTATGCTGCGGATATGTGACGGGAAACTCATTTCAGGGTCAAGTACAACACCGAGGTTGCGAACAGTCTGGTTCAGCCTCAGACAGGAGTTGGGGAAAGGGAGGGAGTCGGGGGGCTGGGGATGGTAGCTGGTGAAGGCAAGAAACAGACTACACTTCAGAAGGTACATGAATGCACAGAATGTGTACCAGGTATATCATAAAATCACAGAAGCTTACAGCACAGAACGAGACCATTCGGCCGTCGTGCCTGTGCTGGCTATGTGAAAGAGCGATCGTGCTCACTCCCACACCCCCCCGCCCCTGCTTATTGTCCGTAACCCTATCAGTTCCTCCAGCACCCGTCCAACTCCCTTTTAGAATTAGTTATGGATTCAGCTCCCACCACCTTTTCAGGGAAAGCGTTCCAGATCCCGTCAACTCTCTGACTGAAAACCTTTCTCCCCGTCTCCCCTCTATATCCTACGCCAATAATTCTAAACCCATGACCTCTGGTTACTGACCCTCTCGCCCGAGAGAATTGTTTCTGTCCATCTATTCTATCGAAACTTCTCCTCATCTTGAATAGCTGTGTTAGGGCTTGACCAGGTGGATGCAGAGAGGATGTTTCCACTGATGGGGGAGACTCGAACTAGGGGGCATGATCTTAGAATAAGGGGCCGCCCATTTAAAACTGAGATGAGGAGGAATTTCTTCTCTCAGAGGGTTGTAAATCTGTGGAATTCTCTGCCCCAGAGCGCTGTGGAGGCTGGGTCATTGAATATATTTAAGACAGAGAGAGACAGTTTCTTAAACGATAAGAGAGTGAAGGGTTATGGGGAGCGGGCGGGGAAGTGGAGCTGAGTCCATGATCGGATCAGCCATGGTCGTATTAAATGGCGGAGCAGGCTCGAAGGGCTGAATGGCCGACTCCTGCTCCTATTTCTTATGTTCTTATGTTCTTAACTTGCTCTGTTCCAAGGGAGAACGGTCCTAACTATTCCATACTCTTCTCCCAACGGAAATCCTTCATCGCTGGTCGCAGTCCGGTAAACCTCCCCTGTACCCTTTCTATATTGCACCAGGTATATGAAGATGCCGAGGCTATGTACACCTGGACCAGGTATACGAACGCACATACTGCAGCCACTGTGTATACTGCCGTGGTATAGGAAGAAGCAGGAACTGTGTATAATGCATCAGTTATATTAACACTGTGACAGTATGAGGGAGGAATGAGATGTGAGTCATCAGTGTTGGAGAGCACTGTGTCTGCGTTAAGGGAACAGTTTTAAGAATCTCCGAATGTCCAGGGCAAGGCGGTTCAGTCTTTAGTCAGGAATAATTCACAGCCTGGCAGCATAAAGGCAGGGGAAGAGTTCAATGGTGGAGGGGAGTTTGGAGAGGAGGGGAGAAAGACTTGCATTTATATAGCACCTTTCACGACCACCCGACGTCTCAAAGTGCTTTACAGCCAATGAAGTACTTTTGGAGTGTAGTCACTGTTGTAATGTGAGAAACGCGGCAACCAATTTGCGCACAGCAAGCTCCCACACACAGCAATGTGATAATGGCCCAGATAATCTGTTTTTGTTATGTTGATTAAGGGATAAATATTGGCCCCAGGACACCGGGGAGAACTCCCCTGCTCTTCTTCCAAATAGCGCCCTGGGATATTTTACGCCCATCCGAGAGGGCAGATGGGCCTTGGTTTAACATCGCATCTGAAAGAGGGCAGCTCCGACAGTGCGGCACTCCCTCAGTACTGCCCCTCAGACAGTGCGGCGCTCCCTCAGTACTGCCCCTCCGACAGTGCGGCGCTCCCTCAGTACTGCCCCCTCCAACAGTGCGGTGTTCCCTCAGTACTGCCCCCTCCGACAGTGCGGCGCTCCCTCAGTACTGCCCCCTCCAACAGTGCGGTGCTCCCTCAGTACTGCCCCTCCGACAGTGCGGCGCTCCCTCAGTACTGCCCCTCCGACAGTGCGGCACTCCCTCAGCACTGCCCCACCGACAGTGCGGTGCTCCCTCAGCACTGCCCCTCCGACAGTGCGGCGCTCCCTCAGTACTGCCCCTCCGACAGTGCGGCGCTCCCTCAGTACTGCCCCTCCGACAGTGCAGCGTTCCCTCAGTACTGCCCCCTCCGACAGTGCGGCGCTCCCTCAGTACTGCCCCCTCCAACAGTGCGGTGCTCCCTCAGTACTGCCCCTCCGACAGTGCGGCGCTCCCTCAGTACTGCCCCTCCGACAGTGTGGCACTCCCTCAGCACTGCCCCACCGACAGTGCGGTGCTCCCTCAGCACTGCCCCTCCGACAGTGCGGCGCTCCCTCAGTACTGCCCCTCCGACAGTGCGGTACTCCCTCAGTACTGCCCTGGGAGTGTCAGCCTAGTTTTATATGCTCAAATCTCTGGAGTGGGACTTGAACTCACAACCTTCTGACTCAGATGCGAGTGTGTTACCCACTGAGCCACAGCTGACATCCCATTGAAAGCGTTGCCAATGAATTGGTGAGGGTGTTTCGCAGGTTGGGAATAACAGAAGCAGTTCCGACAGATCAGGGGACTTATATCCCAATGAATGGTAATCCTATCGGCAGTGTTAAAGATTAAGGGCTAGAATTCCATTGTGAGCCCGATTCGGGCGATAACTTTTGAAATGTGAAAAGTATCGCCGGGCGTGAGTCATTTTTTGATCCCGGCAACTTCAGCTTTAGTGCTCCAAGGGGGAAGTGGAGCATTGAATCAAGCGCTAACCATTTCTCTCAGGCCGCTAAAGTCCGAGAGTGAGGTGGTAGTGGCAGAGCGCTGAAGAATAAGAATTAGGAGCAGGAGTCGGCCACTCGGCCCCTCGAGCCTGCTCCGCCATTCAAGAAGATCACGGCTGATCATCGACCTCAACTCCACTTTCCCGCCCAATCCCCATATCCCTCGATTCCCTCAATATTCAAAAATCTATCAATCCCTGTCTTGAATATATTCAAAGACTGAGCTTCCACAGCTCTCTGTGGTAGAGAATTCCAAAGATTCACCACCCTCTGATGAAGAAGACGTTTCTCCTCATCTCCGTCCTAAATGGCTGACCCCTTATCCTGAGACTGTGACCCCTGGTTCTAGACTCCCCAGTCCCAGGAAACATCCTCCCTGCACCTACCCTGTCAAGCCCTGTAAGAATTATATATGTTTCAATGAGATCACCTCTCATTCTTCTAAACTCTCGAGAATATAGGCCTTGTCTAATCAATCTCTCCTCAGAGGACAATCCCCCCATCCCAGGAATCAGTCTGGTGAACCTTCTCTGCACTCCCTCAAAGGTGAGTGTATCCTTCCTTTGGGTATACTTGCCATTGAGGGAGTGCAATGCTTTCGGCATAAGAGGTGCTCCCCTCACTTAAACGTCATGTGCCCAGATGACTGCTGTTCAGTTCTGTGCAGCCAGGGGAACTGCATGACATGTTTGAAGACCAGGCCCTCAAATCTGGCACCAAGCTCATGATCTACAGGGCTGTAGTGATACCCGCCCTCCTGTATGGCCCAGAGACATGGACCATGTACAGTAAACACCACAAGTCGCTGGAGAAATACCACCAACGATGTCTCCGCAAGATCCTACAAATCCCCTGGGAGGACAGACGCACCAACATTAGTGTCCTCGACCAGGCCAACATCCCCAGCATTGAAGCACTGACCACACTTGACCAGCTCCGCTGGGCAGGGCCACATTGTCCACATGCCTGACACGAGTCTCCCAAAGCAAGCGCTCTACTCGGAACTCCTTCACGGCAAACGAGCCAAAGGTGGGCAGAGGAAACGTTACAGGGAACATCCTCAAAGCCTCTCTGATAAAGTGCAACATCCCCACCGACACCTGGGAATCCCTGGCCAAAGACCAGTCCGCCCTAAGTGGAGGAAGTGCATCCGGGAGGGCGCTGAGCACCTCGAGTCTCGTTGCCGAGAGCATGCAGAAACCAAGCGCAGGCAGTGGAAGGAGCGTGCGGCAAACCTGTCCCACCCTCCCCTTCCCTCAGCGACTGTCTGTCCCACCTGTGACAGGGACTGTGGCTCTTGTATTGGACTGTTCAACCACCTGAGAACTCACTTTTAGAGTGGAAGCAAGTCTTCCTCGATTCCGAGGGGCTGCTTATGATGATGACGATGGCTATTACAGCCCCAAACTCTTTCAGAGATTGGAGGGCTTGGTCATCGCGCAGTCATGATGCATCAAAAACTTTCAGCCGGCACCAGCCTGGTGCCAGGAATAAATTTGGCCCTACCTGACGACCACGGCCTTTAATGAGCGCTCCCCAAGCGGTCGGCCGATGGGACCATGCCTGTTCTTCCTGCCGGTGTTAAGGCCCGGCGATGCTGCAGGGGGCGGGAGCGAATATCGTATCCGGGGCGGTAACGGGGCACTGCGCACTGAGTGACATCACCATCTCCGGGGCGCAGGAGAGCGAGGCGGTAATGTTAGCGCCAGCGCAAAAACGCCAGTGGAGTTGGCGGGGGGGTGGGGGTGAATTAGCCGCGACTGGTTGCTAACCCCTTAGCGTCTCGTTACCGCCCCCTGCAGCCCTAACTGGAGGCACAAAGCAGCCCCAAATTTCTCCCCCCTAATGTTTGCAAATTTGAGATGTACCCCAGGGCTCCATGGGGCCTTCCCCACTTTGCTGGCCCAGGGGCTGGGGTGGGGCGGAGGGCGTTAACAGAGTGAGAGAGGAATGATATGTAAGCCATAGGCTTTTGAGAGCTCTGAATACACGATAGGGGAACAGCATTAACAAGTTGTGCAGCATATCAGAGAGACCCTGGATAGGCGGTACAGCTTTAAGAAATGGTTGACACTTCATTGCCTTTAATCAGGAACGATTCCTGGCCAGGAAGCAGAAAAGGCAGGGAAAGCATTCCATTGGGGAGAGGAGGTTGTGGAGGCAGGAGGAGAGTGAGGTGTAGACTAGAAAGTAATCTCTGTTACTGTCTCGTCCGTCACTGCACAGAACAAAACAAGTGCATTCGGTGACAAACATCAATTGTTTAAGCTTTGATCTTCGTCTCTACATGACCACTGGGTCCTGGACCACACATAGGCTGTGTATACCACATCAGGTATATGAGCACACAGAGGTTGTGTATACCACATCAGGTATATGAGCACACAGAGGTTGTGTATACCACATCAGGTATATGAGCACACACAGGCTGTGTATACCACATCAGGTATATGAGCACACAGAGGTTGTGTATACCACATCAGGTATATGAGCACACACAGGCTGTGTATATCACATCAGGTATATGAGCACACATAGGCTGTGTATACCACATCAGGTATATGAACACACACAGGCTGTGTATATCACATCAGGTATATGAGCACACACAGGCTGTGTATACCTCATCAGGTATATGAGCACATACAGGCTGTGTATATCACATCAAGTATATTAGCTCACACAGGCTGTGTATACCACATCAGGTATATGAACACACACAGGCTGTGTATACCACATCAGGTATATGAGCACATACAGGCTGTGTATATCACATCAGGTACATTAGCTCACACAGACTGTGTATATCGCATCAGGTATATGAGCACACACAGGCTGTGTATACCACATCAGGTATATGACTACACAGGCTGTGTATATCACATCAGGTACATGAGCACACAGAGTGTGTATACCACATCAAATGTATGACCACACACAGACTGTGTATACCCGTGTATGTCTGTGCATGGCTATGTGCTAAGTGAATATGCAATACAGCAACTACAGGTACATAAGAACATAAGAACATAAGAAATAGGAGCAGGAGTAGGCCATTCGGCCCCTCGAGCCTGCTCCGCTATTTATTACAATCATGGCTGATCCGATCATGGACTCAGGTCCACTTCCCTGCCCGCTCTCCATAACCCCTTATTCCCTTATCGGTTAAGAAACTGTCTATCTCTGTCTTAAATTTATTCAATGTCCCGGCTTCCACAGTTCTCTGATGCAGTGAATTCCACAGATCCACAACCCTCTGAGAGAAGAAATTTCTCCTCATCTCAGTTTTAAATGGGCAACCCCTTATTTTAAGGTTATGCCCTCTAATTCAAGTCTCCCCTATCAGTGGAAACATCCTCTCTGCATCCATCTTGTGAAACCCCCTCATAATCTTATACGTTTCGATAAGATCATCTCTCATTCTTCTGAATTCCAATGAGTAGAGGCCCAACCTACTCAACCTTTCCTCATAAGTCAACCCCCTCATCCCCGGAATCAACCGAGTGAACCTTCTCTGAACTGCCTCCGAAAAAAGCATCCTTTCGTAAATATGGAAACCAAAACTGCATGGAGTATTCCAAGTGTGACCTCACCAATACCCTGTATAACTGTAGCAAGGCTTCCCTGCTTTTATACTGCATCCCCCTTGCAATAAAGGCCAAGATACCATTGGCCTTCCTGATCACTTGCTGTACCTGCATACTAACCTTTTGTGTTTCCTGCACAAGTACTTGACTCTATCTGTGAATGTCAACACTCCTTATATTTTATGTTTAACTTGTAAGCACATTTTATTGAAAATAGTATATATTGCCCTATCAATCTATCTGTCTGTGTCTATCGCTCTCTCTCTCTATTTTTCTCTTTATCTCTCACTTTCTCTCTCTCTATGTATATATCTACCTATCTCTCTCTCTCTCTCTCTTTCTAGCTACCTCTATCTATGAATTTCTATATCTCTATCTATCTCACTATCTCTCTCAATCTCTCGATCAATCTATCTATTTCTGTATCTATCTCTCTATCCATCCATCTCTCTCTCTTTCTCGCTTTCTCTAACTTTCTCTCTTTATCTCTCTATCACTATCTCTCTATCTCTATCTCAACAACGACAACGATGCATTTATATAGTGCCTTTAATATAGTAAAACATCCCAAGGCGCTTCACAGCAGTGTAATAAGACAAAACAGATATATTTGACACCGAGCCGCATAAGAAGAAATTAGGGCAGATGACTAAAAGCTTAGAACGTCTTGAAGGAGGAGAGAGAGGTAGAGAGGCGGAGAGGTTTAGGGAGGGAGTTCCAGAGCTTGGGGCCCAGGCAGCTGAAGGCACGGCCACCGATGGTGGAGCGATTATAATCAGGGATGGTCAGGAGGGCAGAGTTAGAGGAGTGCAGACATCTCGGGGGGTTGTGGGGCTGGAGGGGATTACAGAGATAGGGAGGGGCGAGGGACATGGAGGGATTTGTAAACAAGGATGAGAATTTTGAAATTGAGGCGCTGCTTAACCGGAAGCCAATGTAGGTCAGCGAGCACAGGGGGTGATGGGTGAGTGGGACTCGGTGTGAGTTAGGACACGGGGCACAGGGGGTGATGGGTGAGTGGGACTTGGTGTGAGTTAGGACACGGGGCACAGGGGGTGATGGGTGAGTGGGACTCGGTGCGAGTTAGGACACGAGGCAGCGAGCACAGCGGGTGATGGGTGAGTGGGACTTGGTGTGAGTTAGGACACGGGGCACAGGGGGTGATGGGTGAGTGGGACTCGGTGCGAGTTAGGACACGGGGCACAGGGGGTGATGGGTGAGCGGGACTGGGTGCGAGTTAGGACACGGGGCACAGGGGGTGATGGGTGAGCGGGACTTGGTGCGAGTTAGGACACGGGGCACAGGGGGTGATGGGTGAGCGGGACTGGGTGTGAGTTAGGACACAGGGTACAGGGCGTGATGGGTGAGCGGGACTGGGTGTGAGTTTGGATACGGGGCACAGGGGGTGAGGGGTGAGTGGGACGTGGTGCGAGTTAGGACACGGGCTGCCGAGTTTTGGATCACCTCTAGTTTAAGTTGAGTCGAATGTTGGAGGCCAGCCAGGAGTGCGTTGGAATAAGTCTGGAGGTAACAAAGGCAGGGATGAGGGTTTCAGCAGCGGATGAGCTGAGGCAGGGTGGAGACGGACGATGTTACAGAGGTGGAAATGGGCAGTTTTAGTTTTACTGTGGATATGTGGCTGGAAGCTCATTTCAGGGTCAAATACAACACCAATGTTGCGAACAGTCTGGATCAGCCTCAGACAGGAGTTGGGGAGAGGGATGGAGTCGGGGGCCTGGGGAACGGAGTTTGTGGCGAGGACTGAAAACAATGGCTTCGGTCTTCCCAATATTCAATTGGAGAACATTCCTGCTCATCCAGCACTGGATGTGGGACAAGCAGTGTGACAATTCAGAGACAGCGGAGGGGTGGAGAGAAGTGGGGGGGAGGTAGAGCTGGGGGTCGTCAGCGTACACGGGGAAACTGAGGCTGTGTTTCCGGATGATGTCGCCGAGGGGGCACCATGTCGATGGGAAATCTATCTATCTGTGACTTGAATATATTCAATGAGCTAGCCTCAACTGCTTCTTTGGGCAGAGAATTCCACAGATTCACAACCCTCTGGGAGAAGAAATTCCTTCTCAACTCGGTTTTAAATTGGCTCCCCTGTATTTTGAGGCTGTGCCCCCTAGTTCTAGTCTCCCCGACCAGTGGAAACAACCTCTCTGCCTCTATCCTGTCTATCCCTTTCATTATTTTAAATATTTCTATAAGATCACCCCTCATCCTTCTGAACTCCAACGAGTAAAGACCCAGTCTACTCAATCTATCATCATAAGGTAACCCCCTCATCTCCGGAATCAGCCTAGTGAATCGTCTCTGTACCCCCTCCAAAGCTAGTATATCCTTCCTTAAGTAAGGTGACCAAAACTGCACGCAGTACTCCAGGTGCGGCCTCACCAATACCCTGTACAGTTGCAGCAGGACGTCCCTGCTTTTGTACTCCATCCCTCTCGCAATGAAGGCCAACATTCCATTCACCTTCCTGATTACCTGCTGCACCTGCAAACTAACTTTTTGGGATTCATGCACAAGGACCCCCAGGTCCCTCTGCACCGCAGCATGTTGTAATTTCTCCCCATTCAAATAATATTCCCTTTTACTGTTTTTTTTCCCAAGGTGGTTGACCTCACACTTTCTGACATTGTATTCCATCTGCCAAACCTTAGCCCATTCGCTTAACCTATCTAAATCTCTTTGCAGCCTCTCTGTGTCCTCTACACAACCCGCTTTCCCACTAATCTTTGCGGGGTTTAAGGAGATGGTTAGCAGTAGAGAATAGTAGCCAGGGGTTATTTTTGCAATCCAGAATGATCCTGGAATACTGAGCAGTCTTTGTAGACCAGAGCAGGAACCGATAATGGGTTATGTGTTCGAGCCAGATCTGGCGGTAAATGGCTAAACCAGTTGTCCGACATATCCGTTCAAGTGTGTGCCCCTTAGCGAGCAATGAGCAACGATGAGGACTGTACCAGGGGGAATGGCCAGGGTGAGAGGGTGCAATGGTTTTAATAGAGACTAGGTCATCAAAGGTGGTGGTGAGGGTGTGTTTGAGCAGATCGGTGGCTGCAGAAATGTCATGGTGAAAGGAGGGCCAAAGATTGAAAAGTTTTGAGTTGATAAGTGCAGTGATAAGAGAGTTTGGAGAGAGTTTTTTCCAAGGGGCGGATGCAGAAGGAAGTAGGTTTGGATTGGGGAAGGAGGATGTGGGTTGATAATGACACAAGGAAATGGTCTCATGTTTAATTGATACAATTGGAATTAGAAAGGCCACGAGAGATGGCAAGGTCAAGGTATGGCCGTGAATATGGATTGGGGAGTTTACATGGAGGGAGAGATTAAGGGAGGACAGGAGGAGGAGAGAGAGCATGAGGAATTGGGATGGAGGTTGAAATCACCGAGGATGATAAGTCGCTCGGTGCAGAGGCAGAGGGAGGAAAGTACTGCGAATATGTCGGTGATGAAAAAGTAATCATGTTTGGGTGGGCGGAAGAAAGCGAGAATTTTACATGAGGTGAGAGGGGAGGAATAAACTGAGATGTTCAAAGGAGGAGAAAGTGCCAGAGAAGTAGGGGGTAAAGCCAGCTGTGATTTGGTGATGAGAGCCACACCCCCACCATTATCGCTCTATCTATCTCCCGCTCTCTATCATTCTTTCTTTCTTCATCTATCATCCTCTCTCTCTATCTATAACTCTGCCTCTCTATCTCTCACTTTCTTGCTCTCTCTCTCTCTCTATCTATCTATCTATCTATCTATCACTATCTCCTTATCTATCTATTACTCTATCTATCTATTTATCTATCTATCTATATATCACTAACTCTTTATCTGTCTATCTATCGATCTATCTATCCATCTATCTATCTGTTTATCTGTCTATCTATCGATCTGTCTGTCTATCTATCTATCTATCTCTATCTGTCTAGTTATCTATCTATCTATCTCTATCTATCACTATCCCTATCTATTTATCTATCTATCTATCAATCTCTCTCTCTCTTTCTCTCTATCTCTCTCACTCTATCTCCCTCTATCTCTACCTCTCTCCTTCTCTCTCTATCTCTCTCTGTCTCCCTCATTCTCTTTCTCACCCCCTCTCTCTATATCTTTCTCCCTCTATCTCTATCTCTATCTATCTCCCTCAATCTCTCTCCCTCTATCTCTATCCCTATCTCTCTATCTCTATCTCTATCTCTATCTCTATCTCTCTCTCTCTATCTCTCTCGGTCTATCCCTATCACTATCTCTCTCCCTCTATCTCTACCTCTATCTCTCTCTCTTTATCTTTCTCCCTCTATCTCTATCTCTCTCCCTCTATCTCTACCTCTATCTCTCTCTCTTTATCTTTCTCCCTCTATCACTATCTCTCTCCCTCTATCTCTATCTCTCTCCCTCTATCGCAATCTCACTTCCTCTATCTCTATCTCTATCTCTATCTCTCTCCTTCTAACTCTCTCCTTCTATCTCGATCTCTCTCTCTCGATCTCTCTCTCTCTCTCCCTCTATCTCTATCTCTCTCCCTCTATCTCGAACTCTCTCTATCTCTATCTATCTCTCCCCCTCTATCTCTATCTTTCTCCCTCTATCTCTATCTCTCTCCCTCTATCTCTATCTCTCTCTATCTCTATCTTTATCTTTACCTCTCTCCCTCTATCTCTATCTCTCTCCATCTATCTCTCTCCCTCTATCTCTATCTCTATCTTTCTCTCTCTATCTCTACCTCTTTCCCTCTCTCTCTATCTCTATCTCAATCTCTCTCCCTCTATCTCTCCCTCTATCACTCTCCCTCTCTCTCTATCAGTCTCCATCTACCTCGAACTATATCTCTCCCTCTCTATCTCTCTCCCTCTATTTCTATCTCTTTCCCTCTATCACTATCGCTATCTCACTCCCTCTCTCTCTCTCTCTCTCTCTCTCCCTCTAACTCGATGTCTCTCCCTCCATCTCAATCTCTATCTCTCTCCCTCTATCTCTATCACTATCTCTATCTCTCTCCCTTTCTCTCTATTTATATCTCTCTATCTCTATCTATCTTTATCTCCCTCCCTCTATCTCTATCTCTATCACTCTCCCTCTATCTCAATCTCTCCCCCTCTATCTCAATCTCTCTCCCTCTATCTCAATCTCTCTCCCTCTATCTCTATCTCTATCTCTCTCCCTCTCTCTCTATCTCTATCTCTCCCCCTCTATCATTCTCCCTCTATCTCAATTGCGCCATCTCTATCTCTATCTCTATCTCTATCTCTCTCCCTCAATCTCTCCCTCTCTCCTTCTCTCTCTATCTCTCTCCCTCAATCTCTCCCTCTCTCCCTCTCTCTCTATCTCTCTCCCTCTATCTCAATCTCTCTATCTCTATCGTTATCTCACTCCCTCTATCTCTATCTCTTTTCCTCTCTCTATCTCTCTCCCTCTCTCTATATATCTCTCTCCCTCTATCTCTATCTCACTCCCTCTATATCTACCTCTATCTCCCTCCCTATCTCTCTCCCTCTATCTCTATCTCACTTCCTCTATCTCTCCCTCTATCTCTCTCGCTCTCTCTCTCTCCCTCTATCTCTTTTCCTCTCTCTCTCTATCTCTCCCCCTCTCTCTCTCTATCTCTCTTCCTCTATCTCTATCGTTATCTCACTCCCTCTATCTCTATCTCTCTTCCTCTATCTCTATCTCAATCTCACTCCCTCTCCATCCCTCTATCTCTACCTCTATCTCTTTCCCTCTATCTCTCTCCCTCTATATCTATCTCTTTCCCTCTATCACTATCGCTGTCTCTCTCCCTTTATCTCTATCTCTATCTCGCACCTTCTATCTGTATCTCTATCTCTCTCCCTCTATCTCTCTCCCTCTATTTCTATCTCTTTCCCTCTATCTCTATCGCTAACGCTCTCCCTCTATCACTCTCCCTCTATCTCTATCGCTCTCCCGCTATCTCATTCTCTCTCCCTCTATTTCTATCTCATTCCCTCTATCTCTACCTCTCTCCCACTATCTCACTCTCTCTGTCTCTCTATCTATCTATCTATCTCTCTCTATCTCCCTCTATCGCTATCTCTCTCTTTATCTCTACCACTATCTCTCTCCCTCTATCTCTATCACTATCGCTCGCCCTCTATCACTCTCCCTCTATCTCTCTCCCTCTCCCTCTATCTCGATCTCTCTTCTTCTATCACTCACCCTCTATCTTTATCTCTCCCCCCTAGCTCTATCTCTCTCCCTCTCGCTCTATCTCTCTCTATCTCTCTCCCTCTATTTCTATCTCATTCCCTCTATATCTATCTCTCCCTCTCTCTGCTCTATCTCTCTCCCTCCATTCCTATCTCTGTCCCTCTCTCTCAATCTCTCTCCCTCTATCTCTCTCTCGATCTCTGTCCCTCTATCTCTATCTCTATCTCTATCTCTTTCCCTCAATCTCTCTCCCTCAATCTCTATATCTCTCCCTCTATCTCTCTTCCTCTCTCTCTATCTCTCTCCCTGTCTCTATCTCTCTCCCTCTCCTAGTGCTGTTGGGGAGGAGTTAAACTAATATTGCAGCGGGATGGGAACCTATACAGGGAGACAGAGGGAGACAAAAATGAGGCAAAAGCAAAAGACAGAAAGGAGATGAGGAAAAGTGGAGGGCAGAGAAACCCAAGGCAAAGAACAAAAAGGGCCACTGTACAGCAAAATTCTAGAAGGACAAAGGGTGTTAAAAAAGCAAGCCTGAAGGCTTTGTGTCTTAATGCAAGGAGTATCCGCAATAAGGTGGATGAATTAACTGTGCAAATAGATGTTAACAAATATGATGTGATTGGGATTACGGAGACGTGGCTCCAGGATGATCAGGGCTGGGAACTCAACATCCAGGGGTATTCAACATTCAGGAAGGATAGAATAAAAGGAAAAGGAGGTGGGGTAGCATTGCTGGTTAAGGAGGAGATTAATGCAATAGTTAGGAAAGACATTAGCTTGGATGATGTGGAATCTATATGGGTAGAGCTGCAGAACACTAAAGGGCAAAAATCGTTAGTGGGAGTTGTGTACAGACCTCCAAACAGTAGTTGTGATGTTGGGGAGGGCATCAAACAGGAAATTAGGAGTGCATGCAATAAAGGTGCAGCAGTTATAATGGGTGACTTTAATATGCACATAGATTGGGCTAGCCAAACTGGAAGCAATATGGTGGAGGAGGATTTCCTGGAATGCATAAGGGATGGTTTTCTAGACCAATATGTCGAGGAACCAACTAGGGGGGAGGCCATCTTAGACTGGGTGTTGTATAATGAGAGAGGATTAATTAGCAATCTCATTGTGTGAGGCCCCTTGGGGAAGAGTGACCATAATATGGTGGAATTCTGCATTAGGATGGAGAATGAAACAGTTAATTCAGAGACCATGGTCCAGAACTTAAAGAAGGGTAACTTTGAAGGTATGAGGCATGAATTGGCTAAGATAGATTGGCTAATGATACTTAAGGGGTTGACTGTGGATGGGCAATGGCAGACATTTAGAGACCGCATGGATGAATTACAACAATTGTACATTCCTGTCTGGCGTAAAAATAAAAAAGGGAAGGTGGCTCAACCGTGGCTATCTAGAGAAATCAGCGATAGTATTAAAGCCAAGGAAATGGCATACAAATTGGCCAGAAATAGCAGCGAACCTGGGGACTGGGAGAAATTTAGAACTCAGCAGAGGAGTACAAAGGGTTTGATTAGGGCAGGGAAAATGGAGTACGAGAAGAAGCTTGCAGGGAACATTAAGGCGGATTGCAAAAGTTTCTATAGGTATGTAAAGAGAAAAAGGTTAGTAAAGACAAATGTAGGTCCCCTGCAGTCAGAATCAGGGGAAGTCATAACGGGGAACAAAGAAATGGCAGACCAATTGAACAAGTACTTTGGTTCAGTATTCACTAAGGAGGACACAAACAACCTTCCGGATATAAAAGTGGTCAGAGGGTCTATTAAGGAGGAGGAACTGAGGGAAATCTTTATTAGTCGGGAAATTGTGTTGGGGAAATTGATGGGATTGAAGGCCGATAAATCCCCAGGGCCTGATGGACTACATCCCAGAGTACTTAAGGAGGTGGCCTTGGAAATAGCGGATGCATTGACAGTCATTTTCCAACATTCCATTGACTCTGGATCAGTTCCTATGGAGTGGAGGGTAGCCAATGTAACCCCACTTTTTAAAAAAGGAGGGAGAGAGAAAGCAGGGAATTATAGACCGGTCAGCCTGACCTCAGTAGTGGGTAAAATGATGGAATCAATTATTAAGGATGTCATAGCAGCGCATTTGGAAAATGGTGACATGATAGGTCCAAGTCAGCATGGATTTGTGAAAGGGAGATCATGCTTGACAAATCTTCTGGAATTTTTTGAGGATGTTTCCAATAAAGTGGACAAAGGAGTACCAGTTGATGTGGTATATTTGAACTTTCAGAAGGCTTTCGACAAGGTCCCACACAGGAGATTAATGTGCAAAGTTAAAGCACATGGGATTGGGGGTAGTGTGCTGACGTGGATTGAGAACTGGTTGTCAGACAGGAAGCAAAGAGTAGGAGTAAATGGGTACTTTTCGGAATGGCAGGCAGTGACTAGTGGGGTACCGCAGGGTTCTGTGCTGGGGCCCCAGCTGTTTACATTGTACATTAATGATTTAGACGAGGGGATTAAATGTAGTATCTCCAAATTTGCGGATGACACTAAGTTGGGTGGCAGTGTGAGCTGCGAGGAGGATGCTATGAGGCTACAGAGTGACTTGGATAGGTTAGGTGAGTGGGCAAATGCGTGGCAGATGAAGTATAATGTGGATAAATGTGAGGTTATCCACTTTGGTGGTAAAAACAGAGAGACAGACTATTATCTGAATGGTGACAGATTAGGAAAAGGGAAGGTGCAACGAGACCTGGGTGTCATGGTACATCAGTCATTGAAGGTTGGCATGCAGGTACAGCAGGCGGTTAAGAAAGCGAATGGCATGTTGGCCTTCATAGCGAGGGGATTTGAGTACAGGGGCAGGGAGGTGTTGCTACAGTTGTACAGGGCCTTGGTGAGGCCACACCTGGAGTATTGTGTACAGTTTTGGTCTCCTAACTTGAGGAAGGACATTCTTGCTATTGAGGGAGTGCAGCGAAGATTCACCAGACTGATTCCCGGGATGGTGGGACTGACCTATCAAGAAAGACTGGATCAACTGGGCTTGTATTCACTGGAGTTCAGAAGAGTGAGAGGGGACCTCATAGAAACGTTTAAAATTCTGACGGGTTTGGACAGGTTGGATGCAGGAAGAATGTTCCCAATGTTGGGGAAGTCCAGAACCAGGGGTCACAGTCTAAGGATAAGGGGTAAGCCATTTAGGACCGAGATAAGGAGAAACTTCTTCACCCAGAGAGTGGTGAACCTGTGGAATTCTCTACCACAGAAAGTAGTTGAAGCCAATTCACTAAATATATTCAAAAGAGAGTTAGATGAAGTCCTTACTACTCGGGGGATCAAGGGTTATGGCGAGAAAGCAGGAAGTGGGTACTGAAGTTTCATGTTCAGCCATGAACTCATTGAATGGCGGTGCAGGCTAGAAGGGCTGAATGGCCTACTCCTGCACCTATTTTCTATGTTTATTTTCTATGTATCTCCATCTCCATCTCGCTCCCTCTATATCTATCTCAATCTCTTTCCCTCTATCTCAATTTCTCTCCCTCTATCGCTATCTCTCTCCCTCTATCTCTATTTCTCTCTCTCTATCTCTATCCATCTACCTCTCTCTCTCTCCCTCTCTCTCTATCTCTCTAATTCTATCGCTATGTCTCTCCCTCTATCTCTATCTCTCTGTCTCTATCTCTCTCCCTCTATCTCTATCTCTCTGCCTCCATCTCCACCTCTCTTCCTCTATCTCTCTCCCTCTATCTCTATCTCTCTCCCTCAATCTCTATCTCTCTCCCTCTCTCTCTATCTCTCTCCCTCTCTATCTCTCTCCCTCTATCCCAATCTCTCTCCCTCTATCTCAAACTCTTCCTCTCTCTCTATCTCTCTCCCTCTATCCCAATCTGTGTCCCTCTATCTCTCTCCCTCAATCTCTCTCCCTCAATCTCTATCTCTCTCCCTCAATCTCTATCTCTCTCCCTCAATCTCTATCTCTCTTCCTCTATCCCTATCACTCTCCCTCTATCTCTATCTCTCTCCCTCTATCTCTATCGCTCTCCCTCTATCTCTATCTCGCTCCCTCTATCTCTATCTCGATCTCTACCTCTATCTCTCGCCCTCTCTCTCCCTCGATCTCTCTTCCTCTATCTCTATCCCTCTTCCTCTATCTCTGTCTCTCTCCCTCTATCTCTCTCCCTCTCTCTCTATCTCTCTCCCTCTATCTCTATATCTCTCCCTCGATCTCTATCTCTATCTCTCTGTCTCTATCTCTCTCCCTCTATCTCTATCTCTCTCCGTCTATCTCTATCTCTATCTCTATCTCTGTCCCTCTATCTCTATCTCTATCTCTCTCCCTCTATCTCTATCTCTTTCCCTCTCTCTCGCTCTTTCTCTATCCCTCTATCTCTATCTCTATCTCACTCCCTCTATTTCTATCTCTCTCCCTCTATCTCTATATCTATCCCGATCTCTCTCTCTCTCAATCTCAATCTCTCTCCCTCTATCTCTATCTCGAGCTCTCTCCCTCTATCTCTATCTCTATCTTTTTCACTCTGTCTCTATTTTTCTCCCTCTATCTCTATCTCTATCTCTCTCACTCTATCTCTATCTCTCTCCCTCTCTCTCTCTCTCTCCCTCTATCCCTATCTCCCTCCCTCTATCTCTATCTCTATCTCCCTCCCTCTATCTCGATCTCTCTCCCTCTATCTCTCTCCCTCTCCCTCTATCTCTCTCCCTCTCCTTCTATCTCGATCTCTCTTCCTCTAGCTCTATCACTATCTCGCTCCCTCTCCCTCTATCTCTATATCACTCCCTCTATCTCTCCCTCTATCACAATCCCTCTCTCTCTATCTCTCACCTTATATCTTTAACTCTCTACCTCTAGCTTTTTCTCTCTCCCTCTATCTCTATCTCTCTCTGTCTATCTCTATCTCTCTCTCTATCCCTATCTCTCTCCCTCTATCTCTATCTCTATCTCCCTCCCTCTATCTCGATCTCTCGCCCTCTCTCTCCCTCGATCTCTCTTCCTCTATCTCTATCCCTCTTCCTCTATCTCTGTCTCTCTCCCTCTATCTCTCTCCCTCTCTCTCTATCTCTCTCCCTCTATCTCTATATCTCTCCCCTCTATCTCTATATCTCTCCCTCGATCTCTATCTCTATCTCTCTGTCTCTATCTCTCTCCCTCTATCTCTATCTCTCTCCGTCTATCTCTATCTCTATCTCTATCTCTGTCCCTCTATCTCTATCTCTATCTCTCTCCCTCTATCTCTATCTCTTTCCCTCTCTCTCGCTCTTTCTCTATCCCTCTATCTCTATCTCTATCTCACTCCCTCTATCTCTATCTCTCTCCCTCTATCTCTATATCTATCCCGATCTCTCTCTCTCTCAATCTCAATCTGTCTCCCTCTATCTCGATCTCTCTCCCTCTATCTCTATCTCGAGCTCTCTCCCTCTATCTCTATCTCTATCTTTTTCACTCTGTCTCTATTTTTCTCCCTCTATCTCTATCTCTATCTCTCTCACTCTATCTCTATCTCTCTCCCTCTCTCTCTCTCTCTCCCTCTATCCCTATCTCCCTCCCTCTATCTCTATCTCTATCTCCCTCCCTCTATCTCGATCTCTCTCCCTCTATCTCTCTCCCTCTCCCTCTATCTCTCTCCCTCTCCTTCTATCTCGATCTCTCTTCCTCTAGCTCTATCACTATCTCGCTCCCTCTCCCTCTATCTCTATATCACTCCCTCTATCTCTCCCTCTATCACACTCCCTCTCTCTCTATCTCTCACCCTATATCTTTAACTCTCTACCTCTAGCTTTTTCTCTCTCCCTCTATCTCTATCTCTCTCTGTCTATCTCTATCTCTCTCTCTATCCCTATCTCTCTCCCTCTATCTCTATCTCTATCTCCCTCCCTCTATCTCGATCTCTCTCCCTCTATCTCTCTCCCTCTCCCTCTATCTCTCTCCCTCTCCTTCTATCTCGATCTCTCTCCCTCTAGCTCAATCTCTATCTCGCTCCCTCTCCCTCTATCTCTATATCACTCCCTCTGTCTCTCCCTCTATCGCACTCCCTCTCTCTCTCTATCTCTCACCCTATATCTTTATCTCTCTCCCTCTAGCTTTTTCTCTCTCCCTCTATCTCTATCTCTCTCTGTCGATCTCTATCTCTCTCTCTATCTCTCCCTCTATCTCTCTGCCTCTCTCTCTCTCTCCCTATATCTCTATCTGTCTCCCTATATCTCTATCTCTATCTTTTTCACTCTGTCTCTATTTTTCTCCCCCTATCTCTATCTCTATCTCTCTCACTCTATCTCTATCTCTCTCCCTCTCTCTCTCTCTCACCCTCTATCCCTATCTCACTCTCTCTATCTCTATCTCTATCTCCCTCCCTCTATCTCGATCTCTCTCCCTCTATCTCTCTCCCTCTCCCTCTATCTCTCTCCCTCTCTTTCTTTCTCGATCTCTCTCCCTCTAGCTCTATCACTATCTCGCTCCCTCTCCCTCTATCTCTATATCACTCCCTCTATCTCTCCCTCTATCACACTCCCTCTCTCTCTATCTCTCACCCTATATCTTTATCTCTCTACCTCTAGCTTTTTCTCTCTTCCTCGTTCTCTATCTCTCTCTGTCTATCTCTATCTCTCTCTCCATCTCTCCCTCTATCTCTCTGCCTCTCTCTCTCTCTCCCTATATCTCTTTCTGTCTCCCTATATCTCTATCTCTCTCCCTCAATCTCTTTCTCTCTTCCTCTGGCTCTATCCCAATCTCTCTCCCTCTATCTCTATTTCTCTCCCTCTATCTCTATCTCTCTTCCTCTGTCTCTATCTCTATCTCTCTCCCTCTATCTCTAT
Source organism: Pristiophorus japonicus (assembly GCF_044704955.1). NCBI lineage: Eukaryota > Metazoa > Chordata > Chondrichthyes > Pristiophoridae > Pristiophorus > Pristiophorus japonicus. Next base: position 890,024 of record NW_027252005.1, on the reverse strand, counting down.
TTCTCTCCCTCCATCTCTATCTCTATCTCTCTCCCTCTATCTCTATCTCTCTCCCTCAATCTCTGTCTCTCTTCCTCTGGCTCTATCTCGATCTCTCTCCCTCTATCTCAATCTCTCTCCCTCTATCTCTATCTCTATCCCTCTATCTCTATCTCTCTCCTTCTATCTCTATCTCTATCTCTCTCCCTCTATCTCTATCTCTCTCCCTCTATCTCTATCTCGAGCTCTCTCCCTCTATCTCTATCTCTATCTTTTTCACTCTGTCTCTATTTTTCTCCCTCTATCTCTATCTCTATCTCTATCTCTCTCCCTCAATCTCTATATCTCTCCCTCTATCTCTATCTCTCTCCCTCTATCTCTATTTCTATCTCTACCTCTATCTCTCTCTCTCTCTATCTCTATCTCAACCTCTATATCTCTCCCTCTCTCTCCCTCGATCTCTCTTCCTCTATCTCTATCTCTCTTCCTCTATCTCTTTCTCTCTCCCTCTATCTCTCTCCCTCTCTCTCTATCTCTCTCCCTCTATCTGTTTATCTCTCCCTCTATCTCTATTTCTCCATCTCCACCTCTCTTCCTCTATCTCTATCTCTCTCCATCTATCTCTATCTCTCTCCCTCTATCTCTATCTATCTCTTTCCCTCTATCTCTATCTATCTCTTTCCCTCTATCTTTATCTCTCTCCCTCTATCTCTATCTATCTCTTTCCCTCTATCTCTATCTCTCTCCCTCTATCTCTATGTCTCTCCCTCTATCTCTATTTCTATCTCTCTCCCTCTATCTCTATCTCTATTTCTCTCCCTCTATCTCTATCTCTATCTCTCTCCCTCTATCTCTATCTCTCTCCCTCTATCTCTAACTCGAGCTCTCTCCCTCTATCTCTATCTTTATCTCTCTCCCGCTATCTCTATCTCTCTCCCACTATCTCTATCTATCTCTTTCCCTCTATCTCTATGTCTCTCCCTCTATCTCTATTTCTATCTCTCTCCCTCTATCTCTATCTCTATTTCTCTCCCTCTATCTCTATCTCTCTCCCTCTATCTCTATCTCTCTCCCTCTATCTCTATCTCTATCTCGAGATCTCTCCCTCTACCTCTATCTCTATCTTTTTCACTCTGTCTCTATTTTTCTCCCTCTATCTCTATCTCTATCTCTCTCGCTCTATCTCTATCTCTCTCACTCTATCTCTATCTCTATCTCGAGATCTCTCCCTCTACCTCTATCTCTATCTTTTTCACTCTGTCTCTATTTTTCTCCCTCTATCTCTATCTCTATCTCTCTCCCTCTATCTCTATCTCTCTCCCTCTATCTCTATCTCTATCTCGAGATCTCTCCCTCTACCTCTATCTCTATCTTTTTCACTCTGTCTCTATTTTTCTCCCTCTATCTCTATCTCTATCTCTCTCGCTCTATCTCTATCTCTCTCACTCTATCTCTATCTCTATCTCGAGATCTCTCCCTCTACCTCTATCTCTATCTTTTTCACTCTGTCTCTATTTTTCTCCCTCTATCTCTATCTCTATCTCTCTCCCTCTATCTCTATCTCTCTCCCTCTATCTCTATCTCTATCTCGAGATCTCTCCCTCTACCTCTATCTCTATCTTTTTCACTCTGTCTCTATTTTTCTCCCTCTATCTCTATCTCTATCTCTCTCGCTCTATCTCTATCTCTCTCACTCTATCTCTATCTCTCTCTGTCTCTCTCCTTATATCTCTATCTGTCTCCCTCTATCTCTATCTGTCTCCCTTTATCTCTATCTCTCTCCCTCTATCTCTATCTCACTGTCTATCTCTCCCTCTATCTCTCTCCCTCTCTATCTCTCTCCCTATATCTCTATCTGTCTCCCTCTATCTCTATCTGTCTCCCTCAACTCTATTTCTCTCCCTCTCTCTCTATATCTCTCTCCCTCCATCTCAATCGGTCTCCCTCTATCTCGATCTCTCTCCCTCTCCCTCTATCTCTCTCCCTCTCCTTCTATCTCGATCTCTCTCCCTCTAGCTCTATCTCTATCTCGCTCCCTCTCCCTCTATCTCTATATCACTCCCTCTATCTCTCCCTCTATCGCACTATCTCTCTCTCTATCTCTCACCCTATATCTTTATCTCTCTCCCTCTAGCTTTTTCTCTCTCCCTCTATCTCTATCTCTCTCCGTCTATCTCTATCTCTCTCTCTATCTCTCCCTCTATCTCCCTGCCTCTCTCTCTCTCTCCCTATATCTCTATCTATCTCCCTATATCTCTATCTCTATCCTTTTCACTCTGTCTCTATTTTTCTCCCTCTATCTCTATCTCTATCTCTCTCACTCTATCTCTATCTCTCTCCCCCTCTCTCTCTCTCTCCCTCTATCCCTATCTCACTCCCTCTATCTCTATCTCTATCTCCCTCCCTCTATCTCGATCTCTCTCCCTCTATCTCTCTCCCTCTCCCTCTATCTCTCTCCCTCTCTTTCTTTCTCGATCTCTCTCCCTCTAGCTCTATCACTATCTCGCTCCCTCTCCCTCTATCTCTATATCACTCCCTCGATCTCTCCCTCTATCACACTCCCTCTCTCTCTATCTCTCAACCTATATCTTTATCTCTCTACCTCTAGCTTTTTCTCTCTCCCTCTATCTCTCTCCCTCTCTCTCTATCTCTCTCCCTCTATCTCTATATCTCTCCCTCTATCTCTATCTCTCTCCCTCCATCTCCACCTCTCTTCATCTATCTCTATCTCTCTCCATCTATCTCTATCTCTCTCCCTCTATCTCTATCTATCTCTTTCCCTCTATCTCTATCTATCTCTTTCCCTCTATCTTTATCTCTATTTCTCTCCCTCTATCTCTATCTCTATCTCTCTCCCTCTATCTCTATCTCTCTCCCACTATCTCTAACTCGAGCTGTCCCCCTCTATCTCTATCTTTATCTCTCTCCCTCTATCTCTATCTCTCTCCCTCTATCTCTATCTATCTCTTTCCCTCTATCTCTATCTCTCTCCCTCTATCTCTATGTCTCTCCCTCTATCTCTATTTCTATCTCTCTCCCTCTATCTCTATCTCTATTTCTCTCCCTCTATCTCTCTCCCTCTATCTCTATCTCTCTCCCTCTATCTCTATCTCTATCTCGAGATCTCTCCCTCTACCTCTATCTCTATCTTTTTCACTCTGTCTCTATTTTTCTCCCTCTATCTCTATCTCTATCTCTCTCGCTCTATCTCTATCTCTCTCACTCTATCTCTATCTCTCTCTGTCTCTCTCCTTATATCTCTATCTGTCTCCGTCTATCTCTATCTGTCTCCCTCTGTATTTCTCTCCCTCTATCTCTATATCTCTCTCCCTCTATCTCAATCTGTCTCCCTTTATCTCTATCTCTCTCCCTCTATCTCTATCTCACTGTCTATCTCTCCCTCTATCTCTCTCCCTCTCTGTCTCTCTCTCCTTATATCTCTATCTGTCTCCCTCTATCTCTATCTGTCTCCCTCAACTCTATTTCTTTCCCTCTCTCTCTATATCTCTCTCCCTCCATCTCAATCGGTCTCCCTCTATCTCGATCTCTCTCCCTCTCCCTCTATCTCTCTCCCTCTCCTTCTATCTCGATCTCTCTCCCTCTAGCTCTATCTCTATCTCGCTCCCTCTCCCTCTATCTCTATATCACTCCCTCTATCTCTCCCTCTATCACACTCCCTCTCTCTCTATCTCTCACCCTATATCTTTATCTCTCTACCTCTAGCTTTTTCTCTCTCCCTCTATCTCTATCTCTCTCTGTCTATCTCTATCTCTCTCTCCATCTCTCCCTCTATCTCTCTGCCTCTCTCTCTCTCTCCCTATATCTCTTTCTGTCTCTCTATATCTCTATCTCTCTCCCTCAATCTCTTTCTCTCTTCCTCTGGCTCTATCCCAATCTCTCTCCCTCTATCTCTATTTCTCTCCCTCTATCTCTATCTCTCGTCCTCTGGCTCGATCTCGATCTCTCTCCCTCTATCTCAATCTCTCTCCCTCTATCTCTATCTCTCTCCCTCTATCTCTATCTCTCTCCCTCTATCTCTATCTCTATCTCTCTCCCTCAGTCTCTATCTCTCTTCCTCTGGCTCTATCCCAATCTCTCTCCCTCTATCTCGATCTCTCTCCCTCTATCTCTATCTCTCTTCCTCTGTCTCTATCTCTATCTCTCTCCCTCCATCTCTATCTCTCTCCCTCTATCTCTAGCTCTTTCCCTCTATCTCTATCTCTTCCCTCTATCTCTATTTCTCTCCCTCTTTCTCTATCTCTATCTCTCTCCCACTATCTCTATCTCTATTTCTCTCCCTCTATCTCTGTCTCTATCTCTATCTCGCTCCCTCTATCTCTATCTCTATCTCTCAGCCTCTATCTCTCTCCCTCTATCTCTATATCTCTTCCTCTGTCTCTATCTCTATCTCTATTTCTCTCTTTCCCTCTATCTCTATCTCTCTCCCTCAATCTCTGTCTCTCTTCCTTTGGCTCTATCTCTATTTCTCTCCCTCCATCTCTTTCTCTCTCCCTCAATCTCTGTCTCTCTTCCTCTGGCTCTATCTCTATCTCTCTCCCTCTATCTCAATATCTCTCCCTCGATCTCTATTTCTCTCCTTCTATCTCAATCTGTATCTCTGTCCCCCTATCTCTATGTCTATCTCTCTCCCTCTATCTCTATCTCTTTCCCTCTCTCTTGCTCTTTCTCTATCCCTCTATCTCTATCTCTATCTCACTCCCTCTATCTCTATCTCTCTCCCTCTATCTCTATATCTATCCCTATCTCTCTCTCTCTCAATCTCAATCTGTCTCCCTCTATCTCTATCTCTCTCCCTCTATCTCTATCTCTCTCCCTCTATCTCTATCTCTCTCCCTCTATCTCTATCTCTCTCCCTCTATCTCTATCTCGAGCTCTCTCCCTCTATCTCTATATCTATCCCGATCTCTCTCTCTCTCAATCTCAATCTGTCTCCCTCTATCTCGATCTCTCTCCCTCTATCTCTATCTCGAGCTCTCTCCCTCTATCTCTATCTCTATCTTTTTCACTCTGTCTCTATTTTTCTCCCCCTATCTCTATCTCTATCTCTATCTCTATCTCTCTCCCTCAATCTCTATATCTCTCCCTCTATCTCTATCTCTCTCCCTCTATCTCTATCTCTATCTCTACCTCTATCTCTCTCTCTCTCTATCTCTATCTCAACCTCTATATCTCTCCCTCTCTCTCCCTCGATCTCTCTTCCTCTATCTCTATCTCTCTTCCTCTATCTCTTTCTCTCTCCCTCTATCTCTCTCCCTCTCTCTCTATCTCTCTCCCTCTATCTCTATATCTATCCCTATCTCTCTCTCTCTCAATCTCAATCTGTCTCCCTCTATCTCTATCTCTCTCACTCTATCTCTGTCTCTCTCCCTCTTTCTCTCTCTCTCCCTCTATCGCTATCTCACTCCCTCTATCTCTATCTCTATCTCTCTCCCTTTATCTCGATCTCTCTCCCTCTATCTCTCTCCCTCTCCCTCTATCTCTCTCCCTCTCTTTCTTTCTCGATCTCTCTCCCTCTAGCTCTATCACTATCTCGCTCCCTCTCCCTCTATCTCTATATCACTCCCTCTATCTCTCCCTCTATCACATTCCCCCTCCCTCTATCTCTCACCCTATATCTTTATCTCTCTACCTCTAGCTTTCTCTCTCTCCCTCTATCTCTATCTCTCTCTGTCTATCTCTATCTCTCTCTCTATCTCTATCTCTATCTCTCTCCCTCTATCTCTATCTCCCTCCCTCTATCTCTATCTCGAGCTCTCTCCCTCTATCTCTATCTCTATCTTTTTCACTCTGTCTCTATTTTTCTCCCTCTATCTCTATCTCTATCTCTCTCACTCTATCTCATTCTCTCTCCCTCTCTCTCTCTCTCTCCCTCTATCCCTATCTCTCTCCCTCTATCTCTATCTCTATCTCCCTCCCTCTATCTCTCTCCCTCTCCCTCTATCTCTCTCCCTCTCCCTCTATCTCTCTCCCTCTCCTTCTATCTCGATCTCTCTCCCTCTAGCTCTATCTCTATCTCACTCCCTCTCCCTCTATCTCTATATCACTCCCTCTATCTCTCCCTCTATCGCACTCCCTCTCTCTCTATCTCTCACCCTATATCTTTAAGTCTCTCCCTCTAGCTTTTTCTCTCTCCCTCTATCTCTATCTCTCTCCGTCTATCTCTATCTCTCTCTCTATCTCTCCCTCTATCTCTCTGCCTCTCTCTCTCTCTCCCTATATCTCTATCTATCTCCCTATATCTCTATCTCTATCTTTTTCACTCTGTCTCTATTTTTCTCCCTCTATCTCTATCTCTATCTCTCTCACTCTATCTCTATCTCTCTCCCTCTCTCTCTCTCTCTCCCTCTATCCCTATCTCACTCCCTCTATCTCTATCTCTATCTCCCTCCCTCTATCTCGATCTCTCTCCCTCTATCTCTCTCCCTCTCCCTCTATCTCTCTCCCTCTGTTTCTTTCTCGATCTCTCTCCCTCGAGCTCTATCACTATCTCGCTCCCTCTCCCTCTATCTCTATATCACTCCCTCTATCTCTCCCTCTATCACACTCCCTCTCTCTCTATCTCTCACCCTATATCTTTATCTCTCTACCTCTAGCTTTTTCTCTCTCCCTCGATCTCTATCTCTCTCTGTCTATCTCTATCTCTCTCTCCATCTCTCCCTCTATCTCTCTGTCTCTCTCTCTCTCCCTATATCTCTTTCTGTCTCCCTATATCTCTATCTCTCTCCCTCAATCTCTTTCTCTCTTCCTCTGGCTCTATCCCAATCTCTCTCCCTCTATCTCTATTTCTCTCCCTCTATCTCTATCTCTCTTCCTCTGTCTCTATCTCTGTCTCTCTCCCTCTATCTCTATTTCTCTCCCTACATCTCTATCTCTATCTCCCTCCCTCTATTTCTATCTCTCTCCCTCTATCTCAATCTCTCTTCCTCTGGCTCTATCCCAATCTCTCTCCCTCTATCACTATTTCTCTCCCTCTATCTCTATCGCTCTTCCTCTGTCTCTATCTCTATCTCTCTCCCTCTATCTCTATCTCTAGCTCTTTCCCGCTATCTCTATCTCTCTCCCTCTATCTCTATTTCTCTCCCTCTTTCTCTATCTCTATCTCTCTCCCACTATCTCTATCTCTATCTCTCTCCCTCTATCTCTATCTCTATCTCTCAGCCTCTATCTCTCTATCTCTATCTCTATCTCTCTTCCTCTGTCTCTATCTCTATCTCTCTCCCTCTATCTCTATTTCTCTCTGTCCCTCTATCTCTATCTCTCTCCCTCAATCTCTCTCTCATCTTCCTCTGGCTCTATCTCTATTTCTCTCCTTCCATCTCTATCTCTCTCCCTCAATCTCTGTCTCTCTTCCTCTGGCTCTATCTCTATCTCTCTCCCTCTATCTCAATATCTCTCCCTCTATCTCTATCTCTCTCCCTCTATCTCTATCTCTATCTCTATCTCTATCTCTATCTCTCTCCCTCAATCTCTATCTCTCTTCCTCTGGCTCTATCTCTATCTCTCTCCCTCTATCTCTATCTCTCTATCTCTATCTCTCTCCTCTATCTCTATCTCTATCTCTATCTTTCTCCCTCAATCTCTATCTCTCTTCCTCTGGCTCTATCTCTATCTCTATCCCTCAATCACTATTTCTCTCCCTCTATCTCTATCTCCCTTCCTCTGTCTCTATCTCTATCTCTCTCCCTCTATCTCTATTTATCTCCCTCTATCTCTATCTCTATCTCTCTCCCTCAATCTCTATCTCTCTTCCTCTGGCTCTATCCCAATCTCTCTCCCTCAATCACTATTTCTCTCCCTCTATCTCTATCTCCCTTCCTCTGTCTCTATCTCTATCTCTCTCCCTCTATCTCTATTTATCTCCCTCCATCTCTATCTCTATCTCTCTCCCTCTATCTCAATCTCTCTCCCTCTATGTCTATCTCTACCCTCTATCTCTATCTCTCTCCCTCTATCTCTATTTCTCTCCCTCTATCTCTATCTCTATCTCTGTTCCTCTATCTCTATCTCTATTTCTCTCCCTGTCTCTCAATCGCTATCTCTATCTCTCTCCCTCTATCTCTATCTCTATCTCTCTGTCTCTATCTCTCTCACTCTGTCTCTATCTCTCTCCCTCCATCTCCACCTCTCTTCCTCTGGCTCTATCTCTCTCCGTCAATCTCTATCTCTGTCCCTCTCTCTCTATCTCTCTCCCTCTATCTCAATCTCTATCTCTCTCCCTCTATCTCTATCTCTCTTCCTCTGTCTCTATCTCTATCTCTCTCCCTCTATCTCTATTTCTCTCCCTTCATCTCTATCTCTATCTCTCTCCCTCTATCTCAATCTCTCTTCCTCTGGCTCTATCCCAATCTCTCTCCCTCTATCACTATTTCTCTCCCTCTATCTCTATCGCTCTTCCTCTGTCTCTATCTCTATCTCTCTCCCTCTATCTCTATCTCTCTCCCTCTATCTCTATCTCTAGCTCTTTCCCGCTATCTCTATCTCTCTCCCACTATCTCTATCTCTATTTCTTTCCCTCTATCTCTATCTCTATCTCTATCTCTCTCCCTCTATCTCTATCTCTATCTCTCAGCCTCTATCTCTCTATCTCTATCTCTATCTCTCTTCCTCTGTCTCTATCTCTATCTCTCTCCCTCTATCTCTATTTCTCTCTCTCCCTCTGTCTCTATCCCTCTCCCTCAATCTCTGTCTCTCTTCCTCTGGCTCTATCTCTATTTCTCTCCCTCCATCTCTATCTCTCTCCCTCAATCTCTGTCTCTCTTCCTCTGGCTCTATCTCTATCTCTCTCCCTCTATCTCAATATCTCTCCCTCTATCTCTATCTCTCTCCCTCTATCTCTATCTCTATCTCTATCTCTATCTCTATCTCTATCTCTATCTCTCTCCCTCAATCTCTATCTCTCTTCCTCTGGCTCTATCTCTATCTCTCTCCCTCTATCTCTATCTCTATCTCTATCTCTATCTCTATCTCTCTCCCTCAATCTCTATCTCTCTTCCTCTGGCTCTATCTCTATCTCTCTCCCTCTATCTCTATCTCTCTCCCTCTATCTCTATCTCCATCTCTATCTCTCTCCCTCAATCTCTATCTCTCTTCCTCTGGCTCTATCTCTATCTCTCTCCCTCAATCACTATTTCTCTCCCTCTATCTCTATCTCCCTTCCTCTGTCTCTATCTCTATCTCTCTCCCTCTATCTCTATTTATCTCCCTCTATCTCTATCTCTATCTCTCTCCCTCAATCTCTATCTCTCTTCCTTTGGCTCTATCCCAATCCCTCTCCCTCAATCACTATTTCTCTCCCTCTATCTCTATCTCCCTTCCTCTGTCTCTATCTCTATCTCTCTCCCTCTATCTCTATTTATCTCCCTCCATCTCTATCTCTATCTCTCTCCCTCTATCTCAATCTCTCTCCCTCTATGTCTATCTCTACCCTCTATCTCTATCTCTCTCCCTCTATCTCTATTTCTCTCCCTCTATCTCTATCTCTATCTCTGTTCCTCTATCTCTATCTCTATTTCTCTCCCTGTCTCTCAATCGCTATCTCTATCTCTCTCCCTCTATCTCTATCTCTATCTCTCTGTCTCTATCTCTCTCACTCTGTCTCTATCTCTCTCCCTCCATCTCCACCTCTCTTCCTCTGGCTCTATCTCTCTCCGTCAATCTCTATCTCTGTCCCTCTCTCTCTATCTCTCTCCCTCTATCTCAATCTCTATCTCTCTCCCTCTATCTCGATCTCTCTTCCTCTGTCTCTATCTCTATCTCTCTCCCTCTATCTCAATCTCTCTCTCTCTATCTCTATCTCTCTCCCTCTATCTCTATCTCTAGCTCTTTCCCTCTATCTCTATCTCTTTCCCTCTATCTCTATCTCTCTCTCTCTATCTCTATCTCTATCTCTTTCTCTCTCCCTCTATCTCAATCTCTCTCCCTCTATCTCTATCTCTATCCCTCTATCTCTATCTCTATCCCTCTATCTCTATCTCTCTCCCTCTCTCTCTATTTCTCTCCCTCTATATCTATTTCTATCTCTCTCCCTCTAACTCTACCTCTATTTCTCTCCCTCTATCTCTATCTCTCTGTCTATCTCTCCCTCTATCTCTCTCCCTCTCTGTCTCTCTCTCCCTATATCTCTATCTGTCTCCCTCTGTCTCTATCTGTCTCCCTCAACTCTATTTCTCTCCCTCTATCTCTATATATCTCTCCCTCTATCTCAATTTGTCTCCCTCTATCTCGATCTCTCTCCCTCTCCCTCGATCTCTCTCCCTCTCCTTCTATCTCGATCTCTCTCCCTCCATCTCTAAATCTATCTCTCTCCCTCTATCTCAATCTCTCTCCCTCTATGTCTATCTCTACCCTCTATCTCTATCTCTCTCCCTCTATCTCTATATCACTCCCTATATCTCTCCCACTATCGCACTCCCTCTCTCTCTATCTCTCACCCTATATCTTTATCTCTCTCCCTCTAGCTTTTTCTCTCTCCCTCTATCTCTATCTCTCTCCGTCTATCTCTATCTCTCTCTCTATCTCTCCCTCTATCTCTCTGCCTCTCTCTCTCTTTCCCTATATCTCTATCTGTCTCCCTATATCTCTATCTCTCTCCCTCTCTCTCTATCTCTCACCCTATATCTTTATCTCTCTCCCTCTATCTCTCTCTCTCTCTCTATCTCTATGTCTCTCCCTCTTTCTCTATCACTCTCCCTCTATCTCGATCTCTCTCCTTCTATCTCGATCTCTATATCTCTCTCCCTCTCCTTCCCTCCATCTCACTCTCTCTCTCTCGCTATCTCTCTCCCTCTATCTCCATCACTCTTCCTCTATGTCTATCTCTTCCTCTACCTCTATCTCAGTCCCTCGATCTTTATCCCACTTTATCTATCTTTCTCCCACTATCTCTATCTCTCTCCCTCTATCTCTATCTCTATCCCTTTCCGTCTATCTCTATTTCTCTCCCTCTATCTCTGTCTATATCTCTTTCCCTCTATCTCTATTTCTCTCCCTCTATCTCTAGCTTTATCTCTCTGCCTCTCTCTCTACCTCTCTCCCTTTCTATCTCTCTCGCTCTCCTCTATCTCTATCTTCCTCCCTCTATCTCTATCTCTCTTCCTCTATCTCTCCCTCTATCTCTCTCCCTCCATCTCTATCTGTTTCTCTCTTTCTCTATTTCTCTTCCTCTATCTCTATCTCTCTCCCTCTATCTCTAACTCTAGCTCTCTCCCTCTCTCTATCTCTCTCCCACTATCTCTTTCTCTCTCCCTCTATTTCTATCTCTCTCCCTCTATCTCTATCTCTCTCCCTCTATCTCTATTTCGATCTGTCTCCCTCTATCTCTATCTCTATCTCTTTCCCTCTATCTCTATTTCTCTCCCTCTATCTCTTTCTCTATCTCTTTCCCTCTATCTCTATCTCTCGCCCTCTATCTCTACCTCTCGCCCTTTATCTCTACCTCTCTCCTTCTATCTCTATCTCTATCTCTCTCCCTCTATCTCTATCTTTATCTCTCTCCCTCTATCTCTCTCCCTCTATCTTTATCTATCTCTTTCCCTCTATCTCTATCTCTCTCCCTCTATCTCTATCTCTATCTCTCTCCCTCTATCTCTATCTTTATCTCTCTCCCTCTATCTCTCTCCCTCTATCTTTATCTATCTCTTTCCCTCTATCTCTATCTCTCTCCCTCTATCTCTATCTCTATTTCTCTCCCTGTCTCTCTATCTCTATCTCTCTCCCTCTATCTCTATCTCTATCTCTCTGTCTCTATCTCTCTCACTCTGTCTCTATCTCTCTCCCTCCATCTCCACCTCTCTTCCTCTAGTTCTATCTCTCTCTCTCTCTATCTCTATCTCGCTCCCTCTATCTCTATCTCTCTCCGTCAATCTCTATCTCTCTTCTTCTCTCTCTATCTCTATCTCTATCTCTCTCCCTCAATCTCTATCTCGCTTCCTCTGGCTCTATCCCAATCTCTCGCCCTCTATCACTATTTATCTCCCTCTATCTCTATCTCTCTTCCTCTGTCTCTATCTCTATCTCTCTCCCTCTATCTCTATTTCTCTCCCTTCATCTCTAGCTCTATCTCTCTCCCTCTATCTCAATCTCTCTCTCGCTATCTCTATCTCTCTCCCTCGATCTCTATCTCTATCTCTTTCCCTCTATCTCTATCTCTATCTCTATCTCTATCTCTCTCCCTCTATCTCTATCTCTATCTCTCTGCCTCTATCTCACTCCCTCTATCTCTATCTCTCTTCCTCTGTCTCTATCTCTATCTCTCTCCCTATATCTATATTTCTCTCTCTCCCTCTATCTCTATCTCTCTCCCTCAATCTCTGTCTCTCTTCCTCTGGCTCTATCTCTATTTCTCTCCCTCCATCTCTATCTCTATCTCTCTCCTTCAATCTCTGTCTCTCTTCCTCTGGCTCTATCTCTATCTCTCTCCCTCTATATCAATCTCTCTCCCTCTATCTCTATTTCTCTCCCTC
>NW_027252005.1:845783-877363 GCF_044704955.1 Pristiophorus japonicus | reverse complement strand
CTCCCACTCTCACTCCGTCCCTTTCACTCTCACTCTCACTCTTTCTCTCTCACTCTCACTATTTCTCCCTCACTCACCACCACACACACACATCACACACACCCCCCCCCCCCTTCTTCTTCTTCCCCTCTCTCTCACCACTCTCTCACTACAACACACCTACCCTCTCACAAACACCCCCAAACACACACAAACACCCCCACACACACACACACACCCACACACACACACACACACCAAACCGACACACACACTAACACACCACACACACATACACACACTCAACCCACACACACAAACTCTCCCACTCTCTCACGCTTTCTCTCTCAGCCTCACTCTTCCTCTCTCCCTTACACTCTCTCTCTCTCTATCTCTCTCTTCCCACTATCTCTCTCTCACCCACCTCTCCTCAATCTCTCCCTCTAACTCTCTCCCTCCACTCTCTATCTGTTTCTCTCTTTCTCTATTTCTCTTCCACTATCTCTATCTCTCTCCCTCTATCTCTAACTCTACTCTCTCCCTCTCTCTCACTCTCCCACTATCTCTTTCTCTCTCCCTCTATTTCTATCTCTCTCCCTCTATCTCTATCTCTCTCCCTCTATCTCTATTTCGATCTGTCTCCCTCTATCTCTATCTCTATCTCTTTCCCTCTATCTCTATTTCTCTCCCTCTATCTCTTTCTCTATCTCTTTCCCTCTATCTCTATCTCTCGCCCTCTATCTCTACCTCTCGCCCTTTATCTCTACCTCTCTCCTTCTATCTCTATCTCTATCTCTCTCCCTCTATCTCTATCTTTATCTCTCTCCCTCTATCTCTCTCCCTCTATCTTTATCTATCTCTTTCCCTCTATCTCTATCTCTCTCCCTCTATCTCTATCTCTATCTCTCTCCCTCTATCTCTATCTTTATCTCTCTCCCTCTATCTCTCTCCCTCTATCTTTATCTATCTCTTTCCCTCTATCTCTATCTCTCTCCCTCTATCTCTATCTCTATTTCTCTCCCTGTCTCTCTATCTCTATCTCTCTCCCTCTATCTCTATCTCTATCTCTCTGTCTCTATCTCTCTCACTCTGTCTCTATCTCTCTCCCTCCATCTCCACCTCTCTTCCTCTAGTTCTATCTCTCTCTCTCTCTATCTCTATCTCGCTCCCTCTATCTCTATCTCTCTCCGTCAATCTCTATCTCTCTTCTTCTCTCTCTATCTCTATCTCTATCTCTCTCCCTCAATCTCTATCTCGCTTCCTCTGGCTCTATCCCAATCTCTCGCCCTCTATCACTATTTATCTCCCTCTATCTCTATCTCTCTTCCTCTGTCTCTATCTCTATCTCCTCTCTCAATCTCTCTCTCGCTATCTCTATCTCTCTCCCTCGATCTCTATCTCTATCTCTTTCCCTCTATCTCTATCTCTATCTCTATCTCTATCTCTCTCCCTCTATCTCTATCTCTATCTCTCTGCCTCTATCTCACTCCCTCTATCTCTATCTCTCTTCCTCTGTCTCTATCTCTATCTCTCTCCCTATATCTATATTTCTCTCTCTCCCTCTATCTCTATCTCTCTCCCTCAATCTCTGTCTCTCTTCCTCTGGCTCTATCTCTATTTCTCTCCCTCCATCTCTATCTCTATCTCTCTCCTTCAATCTCTGTCTCTCTTCCTCTGGCTCTATCTCTATCTCTCTCCCTCTATATCAATCTCTCTCCCTCTATCTCTATTTCTCTCCCTCTATCTCTATCTCTATCTCTCTTCCTCTGGCTCTATCCCAATCTCTCTCCCTCTATCACTATTTCTCTCCCTCTATCTCAATCTCTCTCCCTCGATCTCTATCTCTCTCCCTCTATCTCTATCTCTTTCCCTCTATCTCTACCTCTCTCCCTCTCTCTCTATTTCTCTCCCTCGATATGTATCTCTATCTCTCTCCCTCTATCTCTATTTCTCTCCCTCTATCTCTATCTCTATCTCTATCTCTCTGTCTCTATCTCTCTCCCTCTGTCTCTATCTCTCTCCCTCCATCTCCACCTCTCTTCCTCTATCTCTATCTCTCTCTCTATCTCTATCTCGCTCCCTCTATCTCTATCTCTCTCCCTCAATCTCTATCTCTCTCCTCTCTCTCTATCTCTCTCCCTCTATCTCTATCTCTCTCCCTCTATCTCTATTTCTCTCCCTCCATCTCTATCTCTATCTCTCTCCCTCTATCTCAATCTCTCTCCCTCTATCTCTATCTCTCTCCCTCTATCTCTATCTCTATCACTATCTATTTTCCTCTATCTCTATCTCTCTCCCTCTATCTCTATTTCTCTCCCTCTATCTCAATCTCTCTCCCTCTATGTCTATCTCTACCCTCTATCTCTATCTCTCTCCCTCTATCTCTATATCACTCCCTATATCTCTCCTCTATCGCACTCCCTCTCTCTCTATCTCTCACCCTATATCTTTATCTCTCTCCCTCTAGCTTTTTCTCTCTCCCTCTATCTCTATCTCTCTCCGTCTATCTCTATCTCTCTCTCTATCTCTCCCTCTATCTCTCTGCCTCTCTCGCTCTCTCCCTATATCTCTATCTGTCTCCCTATATCTCTATCTCTCTCCCTCTCTCTCTATCTCTCACCCTATATCTTTATCTCTCTCCCTCTATCTCTCTCTCTCTCTCTATCTCTATGTCTCTCCCTCTTTCTCTATCACTCTCCCTCTATCTCGATCTCTCTCCTTCTATCTCGATCTCTATATCTCTCTCCCTCTCCTTCCCTCCATCTCACTCTCTCTCTCTCGCTATCTCTCTCCCTCTATCTCTATCACTCTTCCTCTATGTCTATCTCTTCCTCTACCTCTATCTCAGTCCCTCGATCTTTATCCCACTTTATCTATCTTTCTCCCACTATCTCTATCTCTCTCCCTCTATCTCTATCTCTATCTCTTTCCGTCTATCTCTATTTCTCTCCCTCTATCTCTGTCTATATCTCTTTCCCTCTATCTCTATTTCTCTCCCTCTATCTCTAGCTTTATCTCTCTGCCTCTCTCTCTACCTCTCTCCCTTTCTATCTCTCTCGCTCTTCCTCTATCTCTATCTTCCTCCCTCTATCTCTATCTCTCTTCCTCTATCTCTCCCTCTATCTCTCTCCCTCCATCTCTATCTGTTTCTCTCTTTCTCTATTTCTCTTCCTCTATCTCTATCTCTCTCCCTCTATCTCTATCTCTAGCTCTCTCCCTCTCTCTATCTCTCTCCCACTATCTCTTTCTCTCTCCCTCTATTTCTATCTCTCTCCCTCTATCTCTATCTCTCTCCCTCTATCTCTATTTCGATCTGTCTCCCTCTATCTCTATCTCTTTCCCTCTATCTCTATTTCTCTCCCTCTATCTCTTTCTCTATCTCTTTCCCTCTATCTCTATCTCTCGCCCTCTATCTCTACCTCTCTCCCTCTATCTCTATCTCTCTCCTTCTATCTCTATCTCTATATCTCTCCCTCTATCTCTATCTTTATCTCTCTCCCTCTATCTCTCTCCCTCTATCTTTATCTATCTCTTTCCCTCTATCTCTATCTCTCTCCCTCTATCTCTATCTTTATCTCTCTCCTCTATCTCTCTCCCTCTATCTTTATCTATCTCTTTCCCTCTATCTCTATCTCTCTCCCTCTATCTCTATCTTTATCTCTCTCCCTCTATCTCTCTCCCTCTATCTTTATCTATCTCTTTCCCTCTATCTCTATCTCTCTCCCTCTATCTCTATCTCTATTTCTCTCCCTGTCTCTCTATCTCTATCTCTCTCCCTCTATCTCTATCTCTATCTCTCTGTCTCTATCTCTCTCACTCTGTCTCTATCTCTCTCCCTCCATCTCCACCTCTCTTCCTCTAGTTCTATCTCTCTCTCTCTCTATCTCTATCTCGCTCCCTCTATCTCTATCTCTCTCCGTCAATCTCTATCTCTCTTCTTCTCTCTCTATCTCTATCTCTATCTCTCTCCCTCAATCTCTATCTCTCTTCCTCTGGCTCTATCCCAATCTCTCGCCCTCTATCACTATTTATCTCCCTCTATCTCTATCTCTCTTCCTCTGTCTCTATCTCTATCTCTCTCCCTCTATCTCTATTTCTCTCCCTTCATCTCTATCTCTATCTCTCTCCCTCTATCTCAATCTCTCTCTCGCTTTCTCTATCTCTCTCCCTCGATCTCTATCTCTATCTCTTTCCCTCTATCTCTATCTCTATCTCTATCTCTCTCCCTCTATCTCTATCTCTATCTCTCTGCCTCTATCTCACTCCCTCTATCTCTATCTCTCTTCCTCTGTCTCTATCTCATCTCTCTCCCTATATCTATATGTCTCTCTCTCCCTCTATCTCTATCTCTCTCCCTCAATCTCTGTCTCTCTTCCTCTGGCTCTATCTCTATTTCTCTCCCTCCATCTCTATCTCTATCTCTTTCCCTCAATCTCTGTCTCTCTTCCTCTGGCTCTATCTCTATCTCTCTCCCTCTATATCAATCTCTCTCCCTCTATCTCTATTTCTCTCCCTCTATCTCTATCTCTATCTCTCTTCCTCTGGCTCTATCCCAATCTCTCTCCCTCTATCATTATTTCTCTCCCTCTATCTCAATCTCTCTCCCTCGATCTCTATCTCTCTCCCTCTATCTCTATCTCTCTCCCTCTATCTCTATCTCTATGTCTATCTCTTTCCCTCTATCTCTATCTCTCTCCCTCGATCTCTATCTCTCTCCCTCTATCTCTATCTCTATCTCTTTCCCTCTATCTCTACCTCTCTCCCTCGCACTCTATTTCTCTCCCTCTATATCTATCTCTATCTCTCTCCCTCTATTTCTCTCCCTCTATCTCTATCTCTATCTCTATCTCTCTGTCTCTATCTCTCTCCCTCTGTCTCTATCTCTCTCCCTCCATCTCCACCTCTCTTCCTCTATCTCTATCTCTCTCTCTCTATCTCTATCTCGCTCCCTCTATCTCTATCTCTCTCCCTCAATCTCTATCTCTCTCCCTCTCTCTCTATCTCTCTCCCTCTCTCTCTATCTCTCTCCCTCTATCTCTATCTCTCTCCCTCTATCTCTATCTCTCTCCCTCTATCTCTATTTCTCTCCCTCCATCTCTATCTCTATCTCTCTCCCTCTATCTCAATCTCTCTCCCTCTATCTCTATTTCTCTCCCTCCATCTCTATCTCTATCTCTCTCCCTCTATCTCAATCTCTCTCCCTCTATCTCTATCTCTCTCCCTCTATCTCTATCTCTATCTATCTATTTTCCTCTATCTCTATCTCTCTCCCTCTATCTCTATTTCTCTCCCTCTATCTCTATCTCTATCTCTCTCCATCTATCTCTATTTCTATCTCTCTGCCTCTATCTCTATCTCTCTCCCTCTATCTCTATCTCTATCTATTTTCCTCTATCTCTATCTCT
This sequence comes from Pristiophorus japonicus, assembly GCF_044704955.1. NCBI lineage: Eukaryota > Metazoa > Chordata > Chondrichthyes > Pristiophoridae > Pristiophorus > Pristiophorus japonicus. The sequence goes on along the minus strand of NW_027252005.1, from coordinate 871,979 downwards.
CTCCCTCTATCTCAATCTCTCTCCCTCTATCTCTATCTCTCTCCCTCTATCTCTATCTCTATCTCTATCTATTTTCCTCTATCTCTATCTCTCTCCCTCTATCTCTATTTCTCTCCCTCTATCTCTATCTCTATCTCTCTCCATCTATCTCTATTTCTATCTCTCTGCCTCTATCTCTCTCCCTCTATCTCTATCTCTCTTACTCTGTCTCTATCTCTATCTCTCTCCCTCTATCCATAATTCTCTCTCTCCCTCTATCTCTATCTCTCTCCCTCAATCTCTGTCTCCCTTCCTCTGGCTCTATCTCTATCTCTCTCCCTCTATATCAATCTCTCTCCCTCTATCTCTATTTCTCTCCCTCTATCTCTATCTCTATCTCTCTTCCTCTGGCTCTATCCCAATCTCTCTCCCTCTATCATTATTTCTCTCCCTCTATCTCAATCTCTCTCCCTCGATCTCTATCTCTCTCCCTCTATCTCTATCTCTCTCCCTCTATCTCTATCTCTATGTCTATCTCTTTCCCTCTATCTCTATCTCTCTCCCTCTATCTCTATTTCTCTCCCTCTATCTCTATCTCTATCTCTCTCCCTCTATTTCTCTCCCTCTATCTCTATTTCTCTCCCGCTATCTCTATCTCTATCTCTCTCCCTCTATCTCTATCTCTATCTCTCTTTCTCTATCTCTCTCCCTCTGTCTCTCTCTCTCTCCCTCCATCGCTATCTCTCTCCCTCTCTCTCTATCTCTCTCCCTCTACCCCAATCTCTCTCCCTCTATCTCAATCTCTCTCCCTCTCTCGCTATCTCTCTCCCTCTATCCCAATCTCTGTCCCTCTATCTCTATCTCTATCTCTCCCTCAATCTCTCTCCCTCAATCTCTATCTCACTCCCTCTATCTCTATATCTCTCCCTCTATCTCTATCTCTCTCTCTCTTTCTCTATCTCAACCTCGATATCTCTCCCTCTCTCTCCCTCGATCTCTCTTCCTCTATCTCTATCTCTCTTCCTCTATCTCTTTCTCTCTCCCTCTATCTCTCTCCCTCTCTCTCTATCTCTCTCCCTCTATCTCTATTTCTCTCCCTCTATCTCTATCACTCTCCCTCCATCTCCACCTCTCTTCCTCTATCTCTATCTATCTCCATCTATCTCTATCTCTCTCCCTCTATTTCTATCTATCTCTTTTCCTCTATCTCTATCTATCTCTTTCCCGCTATCTTTATCTCTCTCCCTCTATCTCTATCTCTCTCCCTCTATCTCCATCTATCTCTTTCCCTCTATCTCTATCTCTCTCCCTCTATCTCTATGTCTCTCCCTCTATCTCTATTTCTATCTCTCTCCCTCTATCTCTATCTCTATTTCTCTCCCTCTATCTCTATCTCTATCTCTCTCCCTCTATCTCTATCTCTATCTCTCTCCCTCTATCTCTATCTCTATTTCTCTCCCTGTCTCTCTATCTCTATCTCTCTCCCTCTATCTCTATCTCGAGCTCTCTCCCTCTATCTCTATCTATCTCTTTCCCTCAATCTCTATCTCTCTCCCTCTCTCTCTATCTCTCTCCCTCTATCTCTATCTAGATCTGTATCTCTCTGTGTCTATCTCTCTCACTCTGTCTCTATCTCTCTCCCTCCATCTCCACCTCTCTTCCTCTATTTCTATCTCTCTCTCTCTATCTCTAGCTCGCTCCCTCTATCTCTATCTCTCTCCGTCAATCTCTATCTCTCTCCCTCTCTCTCTATCTCTCTCCCACTATCTCTATCTCTGTCTCTCTCCCTCAATCTCTATCTCTCTTCCTCTGGCTCTATCCCAATCTCTCGCCCTCTATCACTATTTATCTCCTTCTATCTCTATCTCTCTTCCTCTGTCTCTATCTCTATTGCTCTCCCTCTATCTCTATTTCTCTCCCTTCATCTCTATCTCTATCTCTCTCCCTCTATCTCAATCTCTCTCTCTCTATCTCTATCTCTCTCCCTCTATCTCGATCTCTATCTCTTTCCCTCTATCTCTATCTCTCTCCGTCTATCTCTATTTCTCTCCATCTATCTCCATCTCTATCTCTATCTCTCTCCCTCTATCTCTATCGCTATCTCTCTGCCTCTATCTCACTCCCTCTATCTCTATCTCTCTTCCTCTGTCTCTATCTCTATCTCTCTCCCTCTATCTCTATCTCTATCTCTTTTCCTCTATCTCTACCTCTCTCCCTCTATCTCTATCTCTCTCCTTCTATCTCTATCTCTATCTCTCTCCCTCTATCTCTATCTTTATCTCTCTCCCTCTATCTCTATCTATCTCTTTCCCTCTATCTCTATCTCTCTCCCTCTATCTCTATTTCTATCTCTCTTCCTCTATCTCTATCTCTATCTCTCTCCCTCTATCTCTATCTCTATTTCTCTCCCTGTCTCTCTATCTCTCTCCCTCTATCTCTATCTCTATCTGTATCTCTCTGTGTCTATCTCTCTCACTCTGTCTCTATCTCTCTCCCTCCATCTCCACCTCTCTTCCTCTATTTCTATCTCTCTCTCTCTATCTCTATCTCGCTCCCTCTATCTCTATCTCTCTCCGTCAATCTCTATCTCTCTCCCTCTCTCTCTATCTCTCCCCCACTATCTCTATCTCTATCTCTCTCCCTCAATCTTTATCTCTCTTCCTCTGGCTCTATCCCAATCTCTCACCCTCTATCACTATTTATCTCCCTCTATCTCTATCTCTCTTCCTCTGTCTCTATCTCTATCGCTCTCCCTCTATCTCTATTTCTCTCCCTTCATTTCTATCTCTATCTCTCTCCCTCTATCTCAATCTCTCTCTCTCTATCTCTATCTCTCTCCCTCTATCTCTATCTCTATCTCTTTCCCTCTATCTCTATCTCTCTCCGTCTATCTCTATTTCTCTCCATCTATCTCCATCTCTATCTCTATCTCTCTCCCTCTATCTCTATCGCTATCTCTCTGCCTCTATCTCACTCCCTCTATCTCTATCTCTCTTCCTCTGTCTCTATCTCTATCTCTCTCCCTCTATCTCTTTTCCTCTATCTCTCTCCCTCTATCTCTATCTTTATCTCTCTCCCTCTATCTCTATCTATCTCTTTCCCTCTATCTCTATCTCTCTCCCTCTATCTCTATGTCTCTCCCTCTATCTCTATTTCTATCTCTCTCCCTCTATCTCTATCTCTATCTCTCTCCCTCTATCTCTATCTCTATTTCTCTCCCTCTCTATCTCTATCTCTCTCCCTCTATCTCTATCTCTATCTGTATCTCTCTGTGTCTATCTCTCTCACTCTGTCTCTATCTCTCTCCCTCCATCTCCACCTCTCTTCCTCTATTTCTATCTCTCTCTCTCTATCTCTATCTCGCTCCCTCTATGTCTATCTCTCGCCGTCAATCTCTATCTCTCTCCCTCTCTCTCTATCTCTCTCCCTCAATCTCTATCTCTCTTCCTCTGGCTCTATCCCAATCTCGCGCCCTCTATCACTATTTATCTCCCTCTATCTCTATTCTCTTCTTCTGTCTCTATCTCTATCGCTCTCCCTCTATCTCTATTTCTCTCCCTTCATCTCTATCTCTATCTCTCTCCCTCTATCTCAATCTCTCTCTCTCTATCTCTATCTCTCTCCCTCTATCTCTATCTCTATCTCTTTTCCTCTATCTCTACCTCTCTCCCTCTATCTCTATCTCTCTCCTTCTATCTCTATCTCTATCTCTCTCCCTCTATCTCTATCTTTATCTCTCTGCCTCTATCTCTATCTATCTCTTTCCCTCTATCTCTATCTCTCTCCCTCTATCTCTATCTATCTCCTTCTATCTCTATCTCTATCTCTATCTCTCTCACTCTATCTCTATCTTTATCTCTCTCCCTCTCTCTCTATCTCTCTCCCTCTATCTCTATATCTCTCCCTCTATCTCTATCTCTAACTCTCTATCTCTATCTTTTCCCCTCTAACTCTCTCTCTCTCTCTCTATCTCTATGTCTCTCCCTCTTTCTCTATCAATCTCCCTCTATTTCGATCTCTCTCCTTCTATCTCGATCTCTATATCTCTCTCCCTCTCCCTCCCTCCATCTCACTCTCTCTCTCTCGCTATCACTCTCCCTCTTTCTCTATCACTCTTCCTCTATGTCTATCTCTTCCTCTATCTCTATCTCAGTCCCTCTATCTTTATCCCACTTTATCTATCTTTCTCCCACTATCTCTATCTCTTTCCGTCTATCTCTATTTCTCTCCCTCTATCTATCTATATCTCTTTCCCTCTATCTCTATTTCTCTCCCTCTATCTCTAGCTTTATCTCTCTGCCTCTCTCTCTATCTCTCTCCCTTTTTATCTCTCTCGCTCTATCTCTTTCTCTCTTCCTCTATCTCTATCTTCCTCCCTCTATCTCTATCTCTCTTCCTCTATCTCTCCCTCTATCTCTCTCCCTCCATCTCTATCTCTTTCTCTCTTTCTCTATTTCTCTTCCTCTATTTCTATCTCTCTCCCTCTATCTCTATCTCTAGCTCTCTCCCTCTCTCTCTATCTCTCTCCCTCTATCTCTATCTCTCTCCCTCTATCTCTATTTCTCTCCCTCCATCTCTATCTCTATCTCTCTCCCTCTATCTCAATCTCTCTCCCTCTATCTCTATCTCTCTCCCTCTATCTCTATCTCTATCTCTATCTATTTACCTCTATCTCTATCTCTCTCCATCTATCTCTATTTCTATCTCTCTGCCTCTATCTCTCTCCCTCTATCTCTATCTCTCTTCCTCAATCTCTGTCTCTCTTCCTCTGGCTCTATCTCTATTTCTCTCCCTCCATCTCTATCTCTATCTCTCTCCCTCAATCTCTGTCTCTCTTCCTCTGGCTCTATCTCTATCTCTCTCCCTCTATATCAATCTCTCTCCCTCTATCTCTATTTCTCTCCCTCTATCTCTATCTCTATCTCTCTTCCTCTGGCTCTATCCCAATCTCTCTCCCTCTATCACTATTTCTCTCCCTCTATCTCTATCTCTCTTCCTCTGTCTCTGTCTCTATCTCTATCTCTCTCCCTCTATCACTATTTCTCTTCCTCCATCTCTATCTCTCTCCCTCTATCTCAATCTCTCTCCCTCTATCTCTATCTCTCTCCCCCTATCTCTTTCCCTCTATCTCTATCTCTCTCCCTCTATCTCTATTTCTCTCCCTCTATCTCTATCTCTATCTCTCTCCCTCTATCTCTATCTCTCTCCCTCTATCTCTATCTCTCTCCCTCTATCTCTATCTCTCTCCCCCTATCTCTTTCCCTCTATCTCTATCTCTCTCCCTCTATCTCTATTTCTCTCCCTCTATCTCTATCTCTATCTCTCTCCCTCTATCTCTATCTCTCTCCCTCTATCTCTATCTCTCTCCCTCTATCTCTATCTCTCTCCCCCTATCTCTTTCCCTCTATCTCTATCTCTCTCCCTCTATCTCTATTTCTCTCCCTCTATCTCTATCTCTATTTCTCTTCCTCCATCTCTATCTCTCTCCCTCTATCTCAATCTCTCTCCCTCTATCTCTATCTCTCTCCCCCTATCTCTTTCCCTCTATCTCTATCTCTCTCCCTCTATCTCTATTTCTCTCCCTCTATCTCTATCTCTATCTCTCTCCCTCTATCTCTATCTCTCTCCCTCTATCTCTATCTCTCTCCCTCTATCTCTATCTCTATCTCTATCTCTTTCCCTCTATCTCTATCTCTCTCCCTCTATCTCTATTTCTCTCCCTCTATCTCTATCTCTATCTCTCTCCCTCTATTTCTCTCCCTCTATCTCTATCTCTATCTCTCTCCCTCTATCTCTATCTATCCCTTTCCCTCTATCTCTATCTCTCTCCCTCTTTCTCTATGTCTCTCCCTCTATCTCTATTTCTATCTCTCTCCCACTATCTCTATCTCTATCTCTCTCCCTCTATCTCTATCTCTATTTCTCTCCCTGTCTCTCTATCTCTATCTCTCTCCCTCTATCTCTATCTCTATCTGTATCTCTCTCTGTCTATCTCTCTCACTCTGTCTCTATCTCTCTCCCTCCATCTCCACCTCTCTTCCTCTATTTCTATCTCTCTCTCTCTATCTCTATCTCGCTCCCTCTATCTCTATCTCTCTCCGTCAATCTCTATCTCTCTCCCTCTCTCTCTATCTCTCTCCCACTATCTCTATCTCTATCTCTCTCCCTCAATCTCTATCTCTCTTCCTCTGGCTCTATCCCAATCTCTCGCCCTCTATCACTATTTATCTCCCTCTATCTCTATCTCTCTTCCTCTGTCTCTATCTCTATCGCTCTCCCTCTATCTCTATTTCTCTCCCTTCATTTCTATCTCTATCTCTCTCCCTCTATCTCTATCTCTATCTCTTTCCCTCTATCTCTATCTCTCTCCGTCTATCTCTATTTCTCTCCATCTATCTCCATCTCTATCTCTATCTCTCTCCCTCTATCTCTATCGCTATCTCTCTGCCTCTATCTCACTCCCTCTATCTCTATCTCTCTTCCTCTGTCTCTATCTCTATCTCTCTCCCTCTATCTCTTTTCCTCTATCTCTCTCCCTCTATCTGTATCTTTATCTCTCTCCCTCTATCTCTATCTATCTCTTTCCCTCTATCTCTATCTCTCTCCCTCTATCTCTATGTCTCTCCCTCTATCTCTATTTCTATCTCTCTCCCACTATCTCTATCTCTATCTCTCTCCCTCAATCTCTATCTCTCTTCCTCTGGCTCTATCCCAATCTCTCGCCCTCTATCACTATTTATCTCCCTCTATCTATATCTCTCTTCCTCTGTCTCTATATCTATCGCTCTCCCTCTATCTCTATTTCTCTCCCTTCATCTCTATCTCTATCTCTCTCCCTCTATCTCAATCTCTCTCTCTCTATCTCTATCTCTCTCCCTCTATCTCTATCTCTATCTCTTGTCCTCTATCTCTACCTCTCTCCCTCTATCTCTATCTCTCTCCTTCTATCTCTATCTCTATCTCTCTCCCTCTATCTCTATCTTTATCTCTCTGCCTCTATCTCTATCTATCTCTTTCCCTCTATCTCTATCTCTCTCCCTCTATCTCTATCTATCTCCTTCTATCTCTATCTCTATCTCTATCTCTCTCCCTCTATCTCTATCTTTATCTCTCTCCCTCTCTCTCTATCTCTCTCCCTCTATCTCTATATCTCTCCCTCTATCTCTATCTCTAACTCTCTATCTCTATCTTTTTCCCTCTAACTCTCTCTCTCTCTCTCTATCTCTATGTCTCTCCCTCTTTCTCTATCACTCTCCCTCTATTTCGATCTTTCTCCTTCTATCTCGATCTCTATATCTCTCTCCCTCTCCCTCCCTCCATCTCACTCTCTCTCTCTCGCTATCTCTCTCCCTCTATCTCTATCACTCTTCCTCTATGTCTATCTCTTCCTCTATCTCTATCTCAGTCCCTCTATCTTTATCCCACTTTATCTATCTTTCTCCCACTATCTCTATCTCTTTCCGTCTATCTCTATTTCTCTCCCTCTATCTATCTATATCTCTTTCCCTCTATCTCTATTTCTCTCCCTCTATCTCTAGCTTTATCTCTCTGCCTCTCTCTCTATCTCTCTCCCTTTTTATCTCTCTCGCTCTATCTCTTTCTCTCTTCCTCTATCTCTATCTTCCTCCCTCTATCTCTATCTCTCTTCCTCTATCTCTCCCTCTATCTCTCTCCCTCCATCTCTATCTCTTTCTCTCTTTCTCTATTTCTCTTCCTCTATTTCTATCTCTCTCCCTCTATCTCTATCTCTAGCTCTCTCCCTCTCTCTCTATCTCTATCTCTTTCCCTCTATCTCTATCTCTCTCCGTCTATCTCTATTTCTCTCCATCTATCTCCATCTCTATCTCTATCTCTCTCCCTCTATCTCTATCGCTATCTCTCTGCCTCTATCTCACTCCCTCTATCTCTATCTCTCTTCCTCTGTCTCTATCTCTATCTCTCTCCCTCTATCTCTATCTCTATCTCTTTTCCTCTATCTCTACCTCTCTCCCTCTATCTCTATCTCTCTCCCTCTATCTCTATCTTTATCTCTCTCCCTCTCTCTCTATCTCTCTCCCTCTATCTCTATCTCTCTCCCTCTCTCTCTCTCTATCTCTCTCCCTCTATCTCTATCTCTAACTCTCTATCTCTATCTCTCTCCCTCTATCTCTCCCTCTCTCTCTCTCTATCTCTATGTCTCTCCCTCTTTCTCTATCACTCTCCCTCTATCTCGATCTCTCTCCTTCTATCTCGATCTCTATATCTCTCTCCCTCTCCCTCCCTCCATCTCACTCTCTCTCTCTCGCTATCTCTCTCCCTCTATCTCTATCACTCTTCCTCTATGTCTATCTCTTCCTCTACCTCTATCTCAGTCCCTCGATCTTTATCCCACTTTATCTATCTTTCTCCCATTATCTCTATCTCTCTCCCTCTATCTCTATCTCTATCTCTTTCCGTCTATCTCTATTTCTCTCCCTCTATCTATCTATATCTCTTTCCCTCTATCTCTATCTCTCTTCCTCTATCTCTCCCTCTATCTCTCTCCCTCCATCTCTATCTCTTTCTCTCTTTCTCTATTTCTCTTCCTCTATTTCTATCTCTCTCCCTCTATCTCTATCTCTAGCTCTCTCCCTCTCTCTCTATCTCTCTCCCACTATCTCTTTCTCTCTCCCTCTATATCTATCTCTCTCCCTCTATCTCTATCTCTCTCTGTCTATCTCTATTTCCATCTGTCTCCCTCTATCTCTATCTCTATCTCTTTCCCTCTATCTCTATTTCTCTCCCTCTATTTCAATTTCTATCTCTTTCCCTCTATCTCTATCTCTCGCCCTCTATCTCTATCTCTACCTCTCTGCCTCTATCTCTATCTCTATCTCTCTCCCTCTATCTCTATCTCTATCTCTTTTCCTCTATCTCTACCTCTCTCCCTCTATCTCTATCACTATCTGTCTCCCTCTACTCTATCTCTATCTCTACCTCTCTCCCTCTATCTCCATCTCTACCTCTCTCCCTCTATCTCCACTTCTCTATCACTCCTTATCCCGACCCGAATGGCTTCACTCCCTTATTTGTGGGGTATGGCTCTTGGATGTGCAGATTCAAACATCCCATAATCTGACACTTTACACTGTGATTCAGACGTTAAAAGTTGTACTTTACAGTCGAACACACGCGTCATAACCCAGGCAACAAATTCCTCTTTCTGTTATTCTATTTCACAATCCCAGCATTTGAAGTGTTCCTTTTTTAGATCCAGCTGCGGGATGTCCGCGCTGGTCGGTTCTGACAATTCAATAGATTTTGCCGGAAGCAAAAGGGTTAATGAATCGTTCATAGAAAGCAAGAAATGCGCGAGTGCAGGGTCTGGTCAGGGTCAGGGCATTTCGGTGCTGCGGCTTATTGTACGGGGAACACATCCCCTTAATCTCTCCACACCCTTCCACATCAAAACTCACTTCAGTGTGTGCATAGTCCCAGTGTGGATTATATCAGTGTGTGTGTGTGTGTGTATAGTCCCAGTGTGGGTTATATCAGTGTGTGTGTATGTGTGTATAATCCCAGTGTGGGTTATATCAGTGTGTGTGTATGTGTGTATAATCCCAGTGTGGGTTATATCAGTGTGTGTGTATGTGTGTATAATCCCAGTGTGGGTTATATCAGTGTGTGTGTATGTGTGTATAATCCCAGTGTGGGTTATATCAGTGTGTGTGTATGTGTATATAATCCCAGTGTGGGTTATATCAGTGTGTGTGTGTGTGTATAATCCCAGTGTGTGTTATATCAGTGTGTGTGTGTGTATAATCCCAGTGTGGGATATTTCAATGTGTGTGTGTGTGTATAGTCCCAGTGTGGGATATATCAGTGTGTGTGTGTATAATCCCAGTGTGGGATATATCAGTGTGTGTGTGTGTGTGTGTATAATCCCAGTGTGGGTTATATCAGTGTGTGTGTGTGTATAATCCCAGTGTGGGATATATCAGTGTGTGTGTGTGTGCATAGTCCCAGTGTGGGTTATATCAGTATGTGTGTGTGTGTATAATCCCAGCGTGGGATATATCAGTGTGTGTATGTGTGTGTGTGTGTGTGTGTGTGTATAATTCCAGTATGGGAATTATCAGTGTGTGTGTGTGTGTATAGTCCCAGTTTGGGATATATCAGTGTGTGTGTGTGTGTATAGTCCCAGTGTGGGATATATCAGTGTGTGTGTGTGTGTGTGTGTGTATAATCCCAGTGTGGGTTGTATCAGTGTGTGTGTGTGTATAATCTCAGTGTGGGATATATCAGTGTGTGTGTGTGTGTGTGTGTGTGTGTGTGTGTATAATCTCAGTGTGGGTTATATGAGTGTGTGTGTGTGTATAATCCCAGTGTGTGCTATATCTGTGTGGGTGTGTGTGTGTGTATAATCTCAGTGTGGATATATCAGTGTGTGTGTCTGTGTATAATCCCAGTGTGGGATATATCTGTGTGTGTGTGTGTGTGTGTATAATCCCAGTGTGGGATATATCAGTGGGTGTGTGTGCGTGCGTGTGTGTATAAACCCAGTGTGCTATACATCAGTTTGAGTGTGTGTGTATAATCCCAGTGTGGGTTATATCTGTGTGTGTGTGTGTATAATCCCAGTGTGCGTTATATCAGTGGATTTGTGTGTGTATAATCCCAGTGTGGGTTATATCAGTGTGCGTGTGTGTATAATCCCAGTGTGGGATATATGTGTGTGTGTGTGTGTGTATAATCCCAGTGTGGGATATATCAGTGTGTGTGTGTATAATCCCAGTGTGGGTTAAATCAGTGTGTGTGTGTGTGTGTGTGTGTTTGTGTGTGTATATATAATCCCAGTGTGGGTTAAATCAGTGTGCGTGTGTGTGTGTGTGTGTATATAGTCCCAGTGTGGGTTATATCAGTGTGTGTGTGTGTGTGTATAATCCCAGTGTGGACTTTATCAGTGTGTGTGTGTGTGTGTGTATAATCCCAGTGTGGGATATATCAGTGTGAGTGTGTGTGTGTGTAATCCCAGTATGGGATATATCAGTGTGTGTGTGTGTATGTGTGTGTGTGTGTCGTCCCAGTGTGGGATATATCAGTGTGTGTGTGTGTGTGTGTGTGTATAATCCCAGTGTGGGTTATATCAGTGTGTGTGTGTATGTGTGTGTGTGTGTATGTGTGTGTGTGTATAATCCCAGTGTGGGATATATCAGTGTGTGTGTGTGTGTGTGTGTGTGTGTATGTGTGTGTGTGTGTATAATCCCAGTGTGGGTTATATCAGTGTGTGTGTGTGTGTGTGTGTATGTGTGTGTGTGTGTATAATCCCAGTGTGGATTATATCAGTGTGTGTGTGTGTGTATAATCCCAGTGTGGGATATATCAGTGTGTGTGTGTGTGTGTGTGTGTGTATAATCCCAGTGTGGGTTATATCAGTGTGTGTGTGTGTGTGTGTGTGTATGTGTGTGTGTGTGTAGTCCCAGTGTGGGATATATCAGTGTGTGTGTGTGTGTGCATAATCCCAGTGTGGATTATATCAGTGTGTGTGTGTGTATAATCCCAGTGTGGGATATATCAGTGTGAGTGTGTGTGTGTGTGTGTGTATAGTCCCAGTGTGGATTATATCAGTGTGTGTGTGTGTGTATAATCCCAGTGTGGGATATATCAGTGTGTGTGCGTGTGTGTACAATCCCAGTGTGGGTTATATCAGTGTGTGTGAGTGTATAATCCCAGTGTGGGATATATCAGTGTGTGTGTGTGTGTATAATCCCAATGTGGATTATATCAGTGTGTGTGAGTGTATAATCCCAGTGTGGGATATATCAGTGTGTGTGTGTGTGTGTGTGTGAGTGTGTGTGTGTAGTCCCAGTGTGGATTATATCAGTGTGTGTGTGTGTGTGTATAATCCCAGTGTGGGATATATCAGTGTGTGTGTGTGCGCCTGTAGTCCGAGTGTGGGATATATCAGTGTGTGTGTGTGTATAATCCCAGTGTGGGTTATATCAGTGTATGTGTGTGTGTATAATCCATGTGTGGGTTATATCAGTGTGTGTGTGTGTGTATAATCGTAGTGAGGACTATATCAGTGTGTGTCTGTGTGTATAATCACAGTGAGGACTATATCAGTGTGTGTGTGTATGTGTATAATCCCAGTGTGGGATATATCAGTGTGTGTGTGTGTGTATTGTCTCAGTGTGGGATATATCAGTGTGTGTGTGTATATAATCACAGTGTGGGTTATATCAGTGTGTGTGTGTGTGTGTGTGTGTATAATCCCAGTGTGGGATATATCAGTGTGTGTGTGTGTGTCTATAATCTCAGTGTGGGTTATATGAGTGTGTGTGTGAGTATAATCCCAGTGTTTGCTATATCAGTGTGTGTGTGTGTGTGTGTGTATAATGCCAATGTGGGTTATATCAGTGGGTGTGTGTGTGTATAATCCCAGTGTGGGTTATATCAGTTTGTGTGTGTGTGTGTGTGTGAGTATAGTCCCAGTTTGGGTTATATCAGTGTGTGTGTGTGTGTGTGTATAATGCCAATGTGGGTTATATCAGTGGGTGTGTGTGTGTATAATCCCAGTGTGGGTTATATCAGTTTGTGTGAGTATAATCCCAGTGTGTGCTATATCAGTGTGTGTGTGTGTGTGTGTGTGTGTATAATGCCAATGTGGGTTATATCAGTGGGTGTGTGTGTGTATAATCCCAGTGTGGGTTATATCAGTTTGTGTGTGTGTGTGTGTGTGTATAATCCCAGTGTGTGATATATCAGTGTGTGTGTGTATGCGTGCGTGTGTGTATAAACCCAGTGTGGTATACATCAGTTTGAGTGTGTGTGTATAATCCCAGTGTGGGTTATATCTGTGTGTGTGTGTGTGTATAATCCCAGTGTGCGTTATATCAGTGGGTTTGTGTGTATATAATCCCAGTGTGGGTTATATCAGTGTGCGTGTGTGTATAATCCCAGTGTGGGATATATCAGTGTGTGTGTGTGTGTATAATCCCAGTGTGGGTTATATCAGTGTGTGTGTGTGTGTGTGTGTGTGTGTGTATAATCCCAGTGTGGGATATATCAGTGTGTGCGTGTGTGCATGCGTGTGTGTATAAACCCAGTGTGGTATACATCAGTTTGAGTGTGTGTGTATAATCCCAGTGTGGATTATATCTGTGTGTATGTGTGTGTATAATCCCACTGTGCGTTATATCAGCGGGTTTGTGTGTATATAATCCCAGTGTGGGTTATATCAGTGTGCGTGTGTGTATAATCCCAGTGTGGGATATATCAGTGTGTGTGTGTGTGTATAATCCCAGTGTGGGATATATCAGTGTGTGTGTGTGTATAATCCCAGTGTGGGTTAAATCAGTGTGTGTGTGTGTGTGTGTGTGTGTGTGTGTATATAATCCCAGTGTGGGTTAAATCAGTGTGCGTGTGTGTGTGTGTGTGTGTATATAGTCCCAGTGTGGGTTATATCAGTGTGTGTGTGTGTGTGTGTGTGTAATCCCAGTGTGGGATATATCAGTGTGTGTGTGTGTGTGTGTGTGTGTGTGTGTGTGATCCCAGTGTGGGATATATCAGTGTGTGTGTGTGTGTGTATAATCCCAGTGTGGGTTATATCAGTGTGTGTGTGTTTGTATGTGTGTGTGTGTATAATCCCAGTGTGGGATATATCAGTGTGTGTGTGTGTGTGTGTGTATGTGTGTGTGTATAATCCCAGTGTGGGTTATATCAGTGTGTGTGTGTGTGTATGTGTGTGTATGTGTGTGTGTGTATAATCCCAGTGTGGGATATATCAGTGTGTGTGTGTGTGTATAATCCCAGTGTGGGTTATATCTGTGTGTGTGTGTGTGTGTGTATGTATGTGTGTGTGTGTGTGTGTGTGTGTAGTCCCAGTGTGGGATATATCAGTGTGTGTGTGTGTGTGTATAATCCCAGTGTGGATTATATCAGTGTGTGTGTGTGTATAATCCCAGTGTAGGATATATCAGTGTGTGTGTGTGTGTGTGTGTATAGTCCCAGTATGGATTATATCAGTGTGTGTGTGTGTGTGTGTGTGTGTATAGTCCCAGTGTGGATTATATCAGTGTGTGTGTGTGTGTGTGTATAATCCCAGTGTGGGATATATCAGTGTGTGTGCGTGTGTGTATAATCCCAGTTTGGGTTATATCAGTGTGTGTGAGTGTATAATCCCTGTGTGGGATATATCAGTGTGTGTCTGTGTGTGTGTATAATCCCAGTGTGGATTATATCAGTGTGTGTGAGTGTATAATCTCAGTGTGGGATATATCAGTGTGTGTGTGTGTGTGTATAATCCCAGTGTGGATTATATCAGTGTGTGTGTGTGTATAATCGCAGTGAGGACGATATCAGTGTATATGTATGTGTAATCCCAGTGTGGACTATATCAGTGTGTGTGTGTGTGTATATAATCCATGTGTGGGTTATATCAGTGTATGTGTGTGTGTATAATCGCAGTGAGGACTATATCAATGTATATGTATGTGTAATCCCAGTGAGGACTGCATCAGTGTGTGTGTGTGTATAATCGCAGTGAGAACCATATCAGTGTGTGTGTGTGTGTATAATCGCAGTGAGGACTATATCAGTGTGTGTCTGTGTGTATAATCACAGTGAGGACTATATCAGTGTGTGTGTGTGTGTGTATGTGTGTAATCCCAGTGTGGGATATATCAGTGTGTGTGTGTGTATGTATTGTCCCAGTGTGGAATATATCAGTGTGTGTGTGTATATAATCACAGTGTGGGCTATATCAGTGTGTGTGTGTGTGTATAATCCCAGTGTGGGTTATATCAGTGTGTGTGTGTATAATCCCAGTGTGGGTTATATCAGTGTGTGTGTGTGTGTATATAATCCCAGTGTGGGATATATCAGTGTGTGTGTGTGTGTATATAATCCCAGTGTGGGATATATCAGTGTGTGTGTGTGTGTGGGTATAGTCCCAGTGTGGGTTATATCAGTGTGTGTGTGTGTGTGTGTGTATATAATCGCAGTGTGGGCTATATCAGTGTGTGTGTGTGTGTGTGTGTGTGTATAATCCCAGTGTGGGTTATATCAGTGTGTGTGTGTGTATAATCCCAGTGTGGGATATATCAGTGTGTGTGTGTGTGTGTGTGTATAGTCCCAGTGTGGGTTATATCAGTGTGTATGTGTGTGTGTATAGTCCCAGTGTGGATTATATCAGTGTGTGTGCGTCTATAATCCCAGTGTGGGATATATCAGTGTGTGTGTGTGTATAATCCCAGTTTGGGATATATCAGTGTGTGTGTGTGTGTATAGTCCCAGTGTGGGATATATCAGTGTGTGTGTATAGTCCCAGTGTGGGATATATCAGTGTGTGTGTATAGTCCCAGTGTGGGATATATCAGTGTGTGTGTGTGTGTGTATAGTCCCAGTGTGGGATATATCAGTGTGTGTGTATAGTCCCAGTGTGGGATATATCAGTGTGTGTGTGTGTGTGTATAGTCCCAGTGTGGGATATATCAGTGTGTGTGTGTGTGTATAGTCCCAGTGTGGGATACATCAGTGTGTGTGTATAGTCCCAGTGTGGGATATATCAGTGTGTGTGTATAGTCCCAGTGTGGGATATATCAGTGTGTGTGTGTGTGTGTATAGTCCCAGTGTGGGATATATCAGTGTGTGTGTATAGTCCCAGTGTGGGATATATCAGTGTGTGTGTGTGTGTGTATAGTCCCAGTGTGGGATATATCAGTGTGTGTGTGTGTGTATAGTCCCAGTGTGGGTTATATCTGTGTGTGTGTGTGTGTGTGTGTATAGTCCCAGTGTGGGATATATCAGTGTGTGTGTATAGTCCCAGTGTGGGATATATCAGTGTGTGTGTGTGTGTGTGTATAGTCCCAGTGTGGGATATATCAGTGTGTGTGTGTGTGTATAGTCCCAGTGTGGGATATATCAGTGTGTGTGTGTGTGTATAGTCCCAGTGTGGGATATATCAGTGTGTGTGTGTGTGTGTGTATAGTCCCAGTGTGGGATATATCAGTGTGTGTGTGTGTGTGTGTATAGTCCCAGTGTGGGATATATCAGTGTGTGTGTATAGTCCCAGTGTGGGATATATCAGTGTGTGTGTGTGTATAGTCCCAGTGTGGGATATATCAGTGTGTGTGTGTGTTTGTGTGTATAGTCCCAGTGTGGGATATATCAGTGTGTGTGTGTGTGTGTGTATAGTCCCAGTGTGGGATATATCAGTGTGTGTGTGTGTGTGTGTATAGTCCCAGTGTGGGATATATCAGTGTGTGTGTGTGTATAGTCCCAGTGTGGGATATATCAGTGTGTGTGTGTGTATAGTCCCAGTGTGGGATATATCAGTGTGTGTGTGTGTATAATTCCAGTGTGGGATATATCAGTGTGTGTGTGTGTATAGTCCCAGTGTGGGATATATCAGTGTGTGTGTGTGTGTGTGTATAGTCCCAGTGTGGGATATATCAGTGTGTGTGTGTGTGTGTATAATCCCAGTGTGGGATATATCAGTGTGTGTGTGTGTGTATAGTCCCAGTGTGGGATATATCAGTGTGTGTGTATAGTCCCAGTGTGGGATATATCAGTGTGTGTGTGTGTGTATAGTCCCAGTGTGGGATATATCAGTGTGTGTGTGTGTGTGTATAGTCCCAGTGTGGGATATATCAGTGTGTGTGTGTGTGTATAGTCCCAGTGTGGGATATATCAGTGTGTGTGTGTGTGTATAGTCCCAGTGTGGGATATATCAGTGTGTGTGTGTGTGTATAGTCCCAGTGTGGGATATATCAGTGTGTGTGTATAGTCCCAGTGTGGGATATATCAGTGTGTGTGTATAGTCCCAGTGTGGGATATATCAGTGTGTGTGTGTGTGTATAGTCCCAGTGTCGGATATATCAGTGTGTGTGTGTGTGTGTGTATAGTCCCAGTGTGGGATATATCAGTGTGTGTGTGTGTGTGTGTGTATAGTCCCAGTGTGGGATATATCAGTGTGTGTGTGTGTATAGTCCCAGTGTGGGATATATCAGTGTGTGTGTGTGTGTGTGTGTATAGTCCCAGTGTGGGATATATCAGTGTGTGTGTGTGTGTGTGTGTATAGTCCCAGTGTGGGATATATCAGTGTGTGTGTGTGTAATCTGTAGGGGAGGACGAAAACCCCCTCATTTTACCCAGAAGGAAAAGGGCTGTGGGATCAGTCTGTGCTGTGAATTAAAACCGATGGAAGGAAAACTTTGGGACACAAATGGAGACCCCCTCCCCCAGTGTTTGGACTCATAGGAAAGGGAATTAAATTTGGAACTATCTACCAGAAAGTTTGAAATCCTAAAGTGCACATGGAAGAAACTACGAACTTTAATCGAATTTGGGATTTTTTAAAAGGTCTGCAAGAAAAGGGGTGGAGTCAATATCAAAAGGGCCAGTTTGGACATTGGAACTAATCAAATTGTCTGGGAACTGTATACCCTCGAAACTTGCCCCTTGAAAACATTAGCATTTAAACAATGCCACATACATATTCCAACACCTTTTTCATCAGGCATAGAAATATCTGGCTCAGGCCAGACTAACACAATGGATACAGGAGGCCAATGCAATCAACACCCACTCAAACCTTGAGTAGGTTAAGATCAGTGGGAAAAAAAACCTAAAAACCTCAAACTGCTGCATTTTTCAAAATCAAAAGTCCACCAATGAGAAGAATCGACTTCAGCAGGAGAGGCGGACTGGATAATCTGGCTATAAAAAAGGGTTTCTGATGTAGTGGAATAGAGGAGTGATGATTTTCCCTGCCCTCGTCATTCAACAACCACAACCACAAGCCTCTCGACACTGAAGGAAAACCAGTGTCCGAAGACACCGAAGATAGAAGAAACAAACCACCAGACTGCGGAAGGCACAGTAGTGAGTATAACCTCCGGTCCCCAGAACTCCCAACTCAGTTCGGCCAGGAAAGGTGGGAGGTTGGGCATTGTACTGCTAAACTGGTGTAAAGATTTTCGTTGGGTCCGTTTTAGTGAGATTTAGGGGGATTGTTTTGTTGGTGTATTGCTGTTTGTTGAGTTACACCTTGTCAAATAAATTGGAAGCCTAAAGTTCCTCTTGGAATCACCTTGTCTCAGTTCTATTGTATTACATCTCCTGATCGTGAGTCTTATGTCAGAACCGTGTAAGGGAAGCTAGAAGCGCCTCGAAAACGCTCAACTGTGTGTCACAGGCTAGGGAAGAAGGGGTTAGGAGTGTTTGACACTCACAAGTGCCTCACAGGCTAGGCACAAGCTGTGGGGACGCACGAGTCTCAAAACCCCCTTCATAAGCTGTGGACACAGTCTCTCCAGGGGTGCTCTTGCAGCACTCAGGGTACCTCACAGGCCAGGCATAAGCTGTGAGGGCAGAAGCCCAGAGAGAGACACCCAAGGCACAACAACCCTGTGAAAACCCCTTACAAATCCCAGTGTGGGATATATCAGTGTGTGTGTGTGTGTGTGTGTGTGTGTGTATAGTCCCAGTGTGGGTTATATCAGTGTGTGTCTGTGTATAATCCCAGTGTGGGTTATATCAGTGTGTGTGTGTGTGTGTGTGTGTGTATAATCCCAGCGTGGGTTATATCAGTGTGTGTGTATAATCCCAGTGTGGGATATATCAGTGTGTGTGTGTGTGTATAGTCCCAGTGTGGGTTATATCAGTGTGTGTGTGTGTATAATCCCAGTGTGGGATATATCAGTGTGTGTGTGTATTTTTCTTCTTAAATAGGTGCAGGAGCAGGCCATTCAGCCCTTCTAGCCTGCACCGCCATTCAATGAGTTCATGGCTGAACATGAAACTTCAGTACCCACTTCCTGCTTTCTCGCCATAACCCTTGATCCCCCGAGTAGTAAGGACTACATCTAACTCCCTTTTGAATATATTTAGTGAATTGGCCTCAACTACTTTCTGTGGTAGAGAATTCCACAGGTTCACCACTCTCTGGGTGAAGAAGTTTCTCCTCATCTCGGTCCTAAATGGCTTACCCCTTATCCTCAGACTGTGACCCCTGGTTCTGGACTTCCCCAACATTGGGAACATTCTTCCTGCATCTAACCTGTCTAAACCCGTCAGAATTTTAAACGTTTCTATGAGGTCCCCTCTCATTCTTCTGAACTCCAGTGAATACAAGCCCAGTTGATCCAGTCTTTCTTGATAGGTCAGTCCCACCATCCCGGGAATCAGTCTGGTGAATCTTCGCTGCACTCGCTCAATAGCAAGAATGTCCTTCCTCAAGTTAGGAGACCAAAACTGTACACAATACTCCAGGTGTGGCCTCACCAAGGCCCTGTACAACTGTAGCAACACCTCCCTGCCCCTGTATTCAAATCCCCTCGCTATGAAGGCCAACATGCCATTTGCTTTCTTAACCGCCTGCTGCACCTGCATGCCAACCTTCAATGACTGATGTACCATGACACCCAGGTCTCTTTGCACCTCCCCTTTTCCTAATCTGTCACCATTCAGATAATAGTCTGTCTCTCTGTTTTTACCACCAAAGTGGATAACCTCACATTTATCCACATTATACTTCATCTGCCATGCATTTGCCCACTCACCTAACCTATCCAAGTCACTCTGCAGCCTAATAGCATCCTCCTCGCAGCTCACACTGCCACCCAACTTAGTGTCATCCGCAAATTTGGAGATGCTGCATTTAATCCTCTCGTCTAAATCATTAATGTACAATGTAAACAGCTGGGGCCCCAGCACAGAACCTTGCGGCACCCCACTAGTCATTGCCTGCCATTCTGAAAAGTACCCGTTTACTCCTACTCTTTGCTTCCTGTCTGACAACCAGTTCTCAATCCACGTCAGCACACTACCCCCAATCCCATGTGCTTTAACTTTGCACATTAATCTCTTGTGTGGGACCTTGTCGAAAGCCTTCTGAAAGTCCAAATATACCACGTCAACTGGTTCTCCTTTGTCCACTTTACTGGAAACATCCTCAAAAAATTCCAGAAGATTTGTCAAGCATGATTTCCCTTTCACAAATCCATGCTGACTTGGACCTATCATGTCACCACTTTCCAGATGCACTGCTATGACATCCTTAATAATTGATTCCATCATTTTACCCACTACAGAGGTCAGGCTGACCGGTCTATAATTCCCTGTTTTCTCTCTCCCTCCTTTTTTAAAAAGTGGGGTTACATTGGCTACCCTCCACTCCATAGGAACTGATCCAGAGTCAATGGAATGTTGGAAAATGACTGTCAATGCATCCGCTATTTCCAAGGCCACCTCCTTAAGTACTCTGGGATGCAGTCCATCAGGCCCTGGGGATTTATCGGCCTTCAATCCCATCAATTTCCCCAACACAATTTCCCGACTAATAAAGATTTCCCTCAGTTCCCCCTCCTTACTAGACCCTCTGACCCCTTTTATAATCACAGTGTGGGATATATCAGTATGTGTGTGTGTGTATAATACCAGTGTGGGTTAAATCAGTGTGTGTGTGTATAATCCCAGTGTGGGATATATCAGTGTGTGTGTGTATAATCCCAGTGTGGGATAGATCAGTGTGGGTGTGTGTATATAGTCCCAGTGTGGGTTAAATCAGTGTGCGTGTGTGTGTGTGTGTGTGTGTATAGTCCCAGTGTGGGTTAAATCAGTGTGTGTGTGTGTGTGTGTGTGTGTATAATCCCAGTGTGGGTTAAATCAGTGTGCGTGTGTGTGTGTGTGTGTGTGTGTGTAAAGTCCCAGTGTGGGTTAAATCAGTGTGTGTGTGTGTGTGTGTGTGTATAATCCCAGTGTGGGATATATCAGTGTGTGTGTGTCTGTGTGTATAATCCCAGTGTGGGATATATCAGTGTGTGTGTGTGTGTGTGTGTATAATCCCAGTGTGGGATATATCAGTGTGTGTGTGTGTGTATAATCCCAGTGTGGGATATATCAGTGTGTGTGTGTGTGTGTGTGTGTGTGTGTGTGTATGTGTGTGTATAATCCCAGTGTGGGTTATATCAGTGTGTGTGTGTGTGTGTATAATCCCAGTGTGGGATATATCAGTGTGTGTGTGTGTGTATAATCCCAATGTGGGTTATATCAGTGTGTGTGTGTGTGTGTGTGTATAATCCCAGTGTGGGTTATATCAGTGTGTGTGTGTGTGTGTATAATCCCAGTGTGGGTTATATCAGTGTGTGTGTGTGTGTATAATCCCAGTGTGGATTATATCACAGTGTGTGTCTGTGTGGATAATCCCAGTGTGGGATATATCAGTGCGTGTGTGTGTGTGTATAATCCCAGTGTGGGTTATATCAGTGTGTGTGTGTGTATGTGTGAAAAATCCAAGTGTGGGATATATCAGTGTGTGTGTGTGTGTGTGTGTGTGTATAATCCCAGTGTGGGATATATCAGTGTTTGCGTGTGTGTGTATAATCCCAGTGTGGGTTATATCACTGTGTGTGTGTGTGTGTATAATCCCAGTGTGGGATAGATCAGTGTGTGTGTGTGTGTAAATAGTCCCAGTGTGGGTAAAATCAGTGTGCGTGTGTGTGTGTGTGTGTGTATAGTCCCAGTATGGGTTAAATCAGTGTGTGTGTGTGTGTGTCTAATCCCAGTGTGGGTTAAATCAGTGTGCGTGTGTGTGTGTGTGTGTGTGTAAAGTCCCAGTGTGGGTTAAATCAGTGTGTGTGTGTGTGTGTGTGTGTATAATCCCAGTGTGGGCTATATCAGTGTGTGTGTGTCTGTGTGTATAATCCCAGTGTGGGATATATCAGTGTGTGTGTGTGTGTGTGTGTATAATCCCAGTGTGGGATATATCAGTGTGTGTGTGTGTGTGTGTGTGTGTGTATAATCCTAGTGTGGGATATATCAGTGTGTGTGTGTGTGTGTGTGTATAATCCCAGTGTGGGTTATATCAGTGTGTGTGTGTGTATAATCCCAGTGTGGGATATATCAGTGTGTGTGTGTGTGTATAATCCCAATGTGGGTTATATCAGTGTGTGTGTGTGTGTGTGTGTGTGTGTGTGTGTGTATAATCCCAGTGTGGGTTATATCAGTGTGTGTGTGTGTGTGTATAATCCCAGTGTGGGTTATATCAGTGTGTGTGTGTGTGTGTGTGTGTGTGTGTATAGTCCCAGTGTGGATTATATCAGTGTGTGTGTGTGTGTGTGTATAATCCCAGTGTGGGTTATATCAGTGTGTGTGTGTGTGTGTGTATAATCCCAGTGTGGGTTATATCAGTGTGTGTGTATCGTCGCAGTGTGGGTTATATCAGTGTGTGTGTGTGTGTGTGTGAAAAATCCAAGTGTGGGTTATATCAGTGTGTGTGTGTGTATAATCCCAGTGTGGGATATATCAGTGTTTGCGTGTGTGTGTATAATTCCAGTGTGGGTTATATCACTGTGTGTGTGTGTGTATAATCCCAGTGTGGGATATATCATTGCGTGTTTGTGTGTGTATAGTCCCAGTGTGGGATATATCAGTGTGTGTGTGTGTGTGTGTGTGTGTGTGTATAATCCCAGTGTGGGTTATATCAGTGTGTGTGTGTGTGTGTGTGTATAATCCCAGTGTGGGTTATATCAGTGTGCGTGTGTGTGTGTGTATAATCCCAGTGTGGGTTATTGCAGTGTGTGTGTGTGTATAATCCCAGTGTGGGATATATCAGTGTTTGCATGTGTGTGTATAATCCCAGTGTGGGTTATATCACTGTGTGTGTGTGTGTATAATCCCAGTGTGGGATATATCATTGCGTGTTTGTGTGTGTATAGTCCCAGTGTGGGATATATCAGTGTGTGTGTGTGTATAATCCCAGTGTGGGTTATATCAGTGTGTGTGTGTGTGTGTGTGTATAATCCCAGTGTGGGTTATTGCAGTGTGTGTGTGTGTGTGTGTGTGTGTGTGTGTATAATCCCAGTGTGGGATATATCAGTTTGTGTGTGTGTATAATCCCAGTGTGGGATATATCAGTGTGTGTGTGTGTGTATAGTCCCAGTGTGGGATATATCAGTGTGTGTGTGTGTGTGTGTGTATAGTCCCAGTGTGGGTTATATCAGTGTGTGTGTATAGTCCCAGTGTGGGTTATATCAGTGTGTGTGTGTGTGTGTATAATCCCAGTGTGGAATAGATCAGTGTGTGTGTGTGTATATAGACCCAGTGTGGGTTAAATCAGTGTGCGTGTGTGTGTGTGTGTGTGTGTGTGTAAAGTCCCAGTGTGGGTTAAATCAGTGTGTGTGTGTGTGTGTGTGTATAATCCCAGTATGGGATATATCAGTGTGTGTGTGTCTGTGTGTATAATCCCAGTGTGGGATATATCAGTGTGTGTGTGTGTGTGTGTGTGTATAATCCCAGTGTGGGATATATCAGTGTGTGTGTGTGTATAGTCCCAGTGTGGGTTATATCAGTGTGTGTGTGTGTGTGTGTGTATAGTCCCAGTGTGGATTATATCAGTGTGTGTGTGTGTATAGTCCCAGTGTGGGTTATATCAGTGTGTGTGTGTGTGTATAATCCCAGTGTGGAATAGATCAGTGTATGTGTGTGTATATAGTCCCAGTGTGGGTTAAATCAGTGTGCGTGTGTGTGTGTGTGTGTGTGTGGGTGTATAGTCCCAGTGTGGGTTAAATCAGTGTGTGTGTGTGTGTGTGTGTAATCCCAGTGTGGGTTAAATCAGTGTGCGTGTGTGTGTGTGTGTGTGTGTGTAAAGTCCCAGTGTGGGTTAAATCAGTGTGTGTGTGTGTGTGTGTGTATAATCCCAGTGTGGGATATATCAGTGTGTGTGTGTCTGTGTGTATAATCCCAGTGTGGGATATATCAGTGTGTGTGTGTGTGTGTGTGTATAATCCCAGTGTGGGATATATCAGTGTGTGTGTGTATAATCCCAGTGTGGGTTATATCAGTGTGTGTGTGTGTGTATAATCCCAGTGTGGGATAGATCAGTGTGTGTGTGTGTATATAGTCCCAATGTGGGTTATATCAGTGTGTGTGTGTGTGTGTGTGAAAAATCCAAGTGTGGGTTATATCAGTGTGTGTGTGTGTATAATCCCAGTGTGGGATATATCAGTGTTTGCGTGTGTGTGTATAATTCCAGTGTGGGTTATATCACTGTGTGTGTGTGTGTATAATCCCAGTGTGGGATATATCATTGCGTGTTTGTGTGTGTATAGTCCCAGTGTGGGATATATCAGTGTGTGTGTGTGTGTGTGTGTGTGTGTGTATAATCCCAGTGTGGGTTATATCAGTGTGTGTGTGTGTGTGTGTGTATAATCCCAGTGTGGGTTATATCAGTGTGCGTGTGTGTGTGTGTATAATCCCAGTGTGGGTTATTGCAGTGTGTGTGTGTGTATAATCCCAGTGTGGGATATATCAGTGTTTGCATGTGTGTGTATAATCCCAGTGTGGGTTATATCACTGTGTGTGTGTGTGTATAATCCCAGTGTGGGATATATCATTGCGTGTTTGTGTGTGTATAGTCCCAGTGTGGGATATATCAGTGTGTGTGTGTGTATAATCCCAGTGTGGGTTATATCAGTGTGTGTGTGTGTGTGTGTATAATCCCAGTGTGGGTTATTGCAGTGTGTGTGTGTGTGTGTGTGTGTGTGTGTGTATAATCCCAGTGTGGGATATATCAGTTTGTGTGTGTGTATAATCCCAGTGTGGGATATATCAGTGTGTGTGTGTGTGTATAGTCCCAGTGTGGGATATATCAGTGTGTGTGTGTGTGTGTGTGTATAGTCCCAGTGTGGGTTATATCAGTGTGTGTGTATAGTCCCAGTGTGGGTTATATCAGTGTGTGTGTGTGTGTGTATAATCCCAGTGTGGAATAGATCAGTGTGTGTGTGTGTATATAGACCCAGTGTGGGTTAAATCAGTGTGCGTGTGTGTGTGTGTGTGTGTGTGTGTAAAGTCCCAGTGTGGGTTAAATCAGTGTGTGTGTGTGTGTGTGTGTATAATCCCAGTATGGGATATATCAGTGTGTGTGTGTCTGTGTGTATAATCCCAGTGTGGGATATATCAGTGTGTGTGTGTGTGTGTGTGTGTATAATCCCAGTGTGGGTTATATCAGTGTGTGTGTGTGTGTGTGTGTATAGTCCCAGTGTGGATTATATCAGTGTGTGTGTGTGTATAGTCCCAGTGTGGGTTATATCAGTGTGTGTGTGTGTGTATAATCCCAGTGTGGAATAGATCAGTGTATGTGTGTGTATATAGTCCCAGTGTGGGTTAAATCAGTGTGCGTGTGTGTGTGTGTGTGTGTGTGGGTGTATAGTCCCAGTGTGGGTTAAATCAGTGTGTGTGTGTGTGTGTGTGTAATCCCAGTGTGGGTTAAATCAGTGTGCGTGTGTGTGTGTGTGTGTAAAGTCCCAGTGTGGGTTAAATCAGTGTGTGTGTGTGTGTGTGTGTATAATCCCAGTGTGGGATATATCAGTGTGTGTGTGTCTGTGTGTATAATCCCAGTGTGGGATATATCAGTGTGTGTGTGTGTGTGTGTGTATAATCCCAGTGTGGGATATATCAGTGTGTGTGTGTATAATCCCAGTGTGGGTTATATCAGTGTGTGTGTGTGTGTATAATCCCAGTGTGGGATAGATCAGTGTGTGTGTGTGTATATAGTCCCAATGTGGGTTATATCAGTGTGTGTGTGTGTGTGTGTGTATAATCCCAGTGTGGGTTATATCAGTGTGTGTGTGTGTGTGTAATCCCAGTGTGGATTATATCACAGTGTGTGTTCGTGTGGATAATCCCAGTGTGGATTATATCAGTGTGTGTGTGTGTATAATTCCAGTATGGGATATATCAGTGTGTGTGCGTGTGTGTATCATCCCAGTGTGGATTATATCAGTGTGTGTGAGTGTATAATCCCAGTGTGGGATATATCAGTGAGTGTGTTTGTGGATAATCCCAGTGTGGGATATATCAGTGTGTGTGTGTGTATAATCGCAGTGAGGACGATATCAGTGTGTGTGTGTGTGTGTATTGTCCCAGTGTGGGCTATATCAGTGTGTATGTGTGTGTGTGTGTGTGTATAATCCCAGTGTGGGTTATATCAGTGTGTGTGTGTGTATAATCCCAGTGTGGGTTATATCAGTGTGTGTGTGTGTGTGTGTGTATAGTCCCAGTGTGGGATATATCAGTGTGTGTGTGTGTGTGTGTGTGTGTGTGTGTGCATAATCCCAGTGTGGGATATATCAGTGTGTGCGTGTGTGTATAGTCCCAGTGTGGGTTATATCAGTGTGTGTCTGTGTATAATCCCAGTGTGGGTTATATCAGTGTGTGTGTGTGTGTGTGTGTGTGTGTGTGTATAATCCCAGTGTG